>NC_134857.1:14881404-15181872 GCF_049852395.1 Peromyscus maniculatus bairdii | reverse complement strand
CTTACTTGTATTTTGCATTCGTTATTAATTATCATTAATAGTCTCTCTCTCTCTCTCTTTCTCTCTCTCTCTCTCTCTCTCTCTCTCTCTCTCTCTCTCTCTCTGTGTGTGTGTGTGTGTGTGTGTGTGTGTGTGTGTGTATGCAGACCTGAGTGTAGGAAACCATGGAGAGTAGGAAAGGGTACCAGATTCCCTGGAGATGGAGTTATGGGCAATTGTGAGCCACCATAAGTGCTGGAAACTGAACTGTGGTCCTCTGTAAGAACAGCAAGTGCTATTAACCACTGAACCATCTCCCATGCCCCATGATAACCTTGGCCAACCTAAGACAGGCACAGTCCAGTTGCTGAGCCCCTCTGAGGTGGGGTCAACAAGACCAGAGCAAAGAACTCCAACTCCCACTGAGTGCCCACATAATAAAATAGAAAGAGTGGATAATATGTAGTAGGATAGGCCCATAAGTTCAAGGAAATTGGTTCAAACCAATGGCCAAGGTTTGCACATAACGTACTTCCTCATGATCCAACCTGGAGTCTGCCTGAGGGCCTAGCAATAGGCACTGACAGACCTCCTGATCATGCCCAGCCAATGAAGGATGAACATGCAATGTCACTAGATTGGGCCACAGCCTGGGTACTGGAAGGAAGGTATATAAAGCCTTCCCCATTACTGAATAAATTAATCTGCTGTTTCCCTTTCACCTGATTCCCAGTGTCTGTGTCATTGATGTCATTCCTTCTCACCCCCTTTTCTGAGGGAGCTGTTAGGACTGAGCAACATCATAAATGTCTTACTTAGACTAAATAAACTGGCTTGAAAGGAAGAGAAAAAAGACAAAAAGGTATTTCAGAAAATCAGACTGACAGATTCTTTATGGAATTAAAAATCCCATTGGTAATATTCTGTAGATTTATCTGTATATATAAGGATGTTCATGATAAATGGCCTCCCTGTTTAATCTTTGTAGTTTTATATTAAAATGTTTTTAGTATGTCTTACATGAAATTGTATTTATATCATTTCTACTCCTCAACTCCTATATTCTTTCAACTCCTCCCAATTTCATGATATCTTTTTAAAATTACTATTGTTTTATATATTCTAACATATAAGTATCTAATACCTACACACACACACACACACACACACACACACACACACACACACACACACACTCTTCTACTGAGTCCATTTAGTGTTGCTTATATGCATCTGTGCTTATGGCTAACTACATAAATTGCACAATCTATCAGGAAGCTTGTCCTTGAAGAAAACTGATTCTTACTCTCTCAATAGCCGTTTCTTGCCTACATTTCTTCTATTATAGGTAGGTCTTGTAAAATGTCTGCCCTTATTATTGGCATGTCAACTAGTGTCATCATTTGCAGTTCTTTCTTAAAATCATATGGTTGGGATTTAATGTGTGCAACTTCCCTGTTGTATATGTCTCCAAGAAACTGTCTAGCAGCAGTCACCATGGTTCTCTGGCTATTGCAATCTTTCTGTTTCCTCCTCTGTGATATTCCTGAGCCTTAGGCATAGGGGTCACATTGTACAAGTATCAGTTGATGATGGGCACCCCCTGCTTACTTATGGTCTGCATTTTGATAGGCTGTGGATGTCTGAAAATACTTTCCATCTGTTGCAAAATAGAAGTGTCGTTGATGAGGTGTAAGAGTGATACTTCTCTGAAAGTATAAGGATAAGTATTTACAAACAACAAAAATTTAGGTTGGTTTAGGAAAATGGCACTAATAGGTTCTCCCCTAGGGTCTCTTATTTTCCCAGGCACAGAAACATGGCTAATTTTATCATATTCACAGGCTTTACAGCTTAATGGGACTATTGATTGCTTTTCTCACTTGGCAGCTTTCATAATACCGTTGGATACCATGAGACCTAGTCCTTGGGGAGTAGGTTTTCAGGTCAGTTCCAGCTCAATTCCTCTAAGTCCTGTGCCCAAGTAAGTGTTGTCTTCAACAATAGGGGCTTACCTTTAAGTTCTGGGAGATAGCCAAGGACAACAGTAATAGTCTATATTATTTTAGGAGTTACTGTGATTGCCTGGCACTAGGAATTTTGTTAGTCTGTGGCTCTTAGAGGGGAAGTCTTATCACCTCATGTAATATAATTCTATTACATATATATAATGTGTGTGTAAAATACATAATTATATGTAAATAATGTATATAATACAATATTATGCATGTATTTTTAAGTAAGCTTATAATGTTTCCTTATGACTTTTTCAAACATCTTTGGTGTTATTTATCCCTTTTTCCTTCCTCTTGCTGCATTAACCCTCCAGAATTTTTAAAATTTCCTTCTCCTTTTCACGCATGTCTATTATCACAATTTCTAGAACTTCTTGCCACCCATTACCCCATGATCTCCTTTTCTTATGAAGTAATTTATCCATCAAGAACTGTGTGGCATTGGACTTTAAGGCCAAATGCCATCACTAGATCTTTGACTAATTTATCATCCCTCTACAATTATTTTGTACCCTTAAGCTTCTGGAAAGGTTGTCAGGTCCTAGAATATTGATTTGCATAGTACTGATTCTAGACCAAGGATCCAGAGATCAACAACATCACAAAGAAAGAGATCATCAGGAGCATGGATATTCCTTCAGCCTGTGCTTGTGATGATGGAGGGGCTAAGAATTCTGCTATTTACATTTTATTTAACTATTGTAAAAATACTAGGCAGTATGTCAGGGTCCTGATGTTTGTTTCTATAGGTGCAGCAGCTCAGTATTGATCCAAGAGGTCATGTGATCCAATCATCTTTGCTTTCAGACTAAGGAGAGATTGTGACTCACACTAGGCTTCATGTAGTTGAGGACAAAAATCTGGACTATGTTGGACCATTGAACACTTGTTGAATTTTATGATGCCATCCACAGATGAACATTTAAAATACACATAATTTTAAGGAACTGAAAGGTTTTTGAGCCCACAGTGAATTAATATAATATGTCAGAGACTTTGAGTACATTAGTAGGATAAGGGATCTGAATTCTAAATTAGGTACAAAAACTTACTGTAGTAGCATTTTTTGTAGGACTTTCTTTGGACTGCTAGCCCCCAAATAATGACATGAAGACTTTTTATTGATTGTGAAAGCTTGTCCTTCAATTTAGGCTTGTTCCCAACTAGCTCTTATAACTTAAATTAACCCTTTTCTAATAATGCACATTCTGCCACATGGCTCTTTACCTCTCTTCCATTTTGTAGGTCCAACTCCCTCTGTGTCTTGTTCCTGTCTTGCTGGTGTGTAGATGTAACCAACCATCTTATTAAATAAGAAACACAGAACCAATGTAAAAGAGAAAGCCAAGAGGTCAGAGCTCAGAGCTAAAATCTTACCCTTCCTCCTGCGGTGGTCCTACCTCTCCAAAAGAGACCTACTTCCTGTGTGTTTGTCTTTAATATAGTCTTTCTGTTCTGCCTTCTCATTGGTTGTAAATCCAAACACATGACTGCCTCATCACTGCCTGTAAGTACAGCCCTCCTGGTCTTAAAGGCGTATGTCTCCAATGCTGGCTGTATCCCTGAACACACAGAGATCTACGTAGCTCTGTTTACCAAGTGTTGGGATTAAAGGCGTGCGCCGCCACCGCTGCCGCCGCCACCACTGCCGCCACTGCCACGCTCTTGCTATGGCTCTAATAGCTCTGACCCCTGGGCAACTTTATCTATTAATTCATTACATTTCAATACAAATAAAATATCACCATACTGGTGTCTCCTGCACCTAGATTTACCCTCCTGGAAGGTAAATCTTCTCTGCCTGGAAGTCTCACCTAATCTTTCCTGCCTAGATATTGGCCATTCAGCTTTTTAGTAAACCATCAAACTGCCTTAGGCATAAAGCACTTCACACAGTGTGATGAAATATCCTGAACAAACTATAGATTAAATTAAAATGATGAGGAGTTGACAGGAAGAAGGAAGCTATGGAAGTCAAGAGGTCATGATTCGATTCTGCCTTTTATTTTTAAATCTGGGTGACACAATAATGGCTTTGACTCATTTTTCAACATCAGATAATACTCATTTTTCCCACTGTTGACCCAGTTTATCATTCAAATCTGACTGGTCCCATGTTCTGTAACTCTATTTTTTCTTTGAACCTTTAGCTATAGAGTTGGTAGTAGCTTTCTGATGTTGATGGCATAGTGACTTACTCATGACTCCTTTCAATATTTTTTTATCTCTTTCTAACACTTTTATGATTAGTATCATGTATTTGAGGTTACTTTTGAACTATATGAAGGAAGCTCTATTTTACTAAATGGACCTTACCTAGGGATTATCGATCTTATTGAGGATCTGTGGTCCAGAGTTAAATAGTTGATGCATAGACATGGGCCTCTAAATATAAGAAGAAAAGATGAGAGATTGTACCATGTGATTGCTAGAGGTATTTGGAAAAGAGCCTTGGTAGAATGGAACCCTGTAGGAAGAAGTTATCTTCCGAGTTCTGACATTTGAACTCCCAAGTGAGAGATGCTCACATTCTCTACCGTATGAACCATGCTTTTGCTTCTTGATATTGAATAGGCATACTCAAGAAATCCTAAAGGATTTAATTCCCCACATTGGCTCACTGGCAGGATGTGGAGCTAGATTGTTCTTATGAAGGAATGTATTCGTCTTCCCTTCAACATATAGCTTGAGACCACAAGCTCAATAACACCAGAAGCATATAAGTAGGAACCTATGATAGAAGAAAAAGCTGCTTTTCTAAGGTCAGCTTTCTTTTTCCATCTGGACGATTTGCCTTCCACTGAAGGTGAGACCCATTTGCAGATTCTGACCCACTTGATATTCAAGGACTGGGCTGTGCCAAGGAATGTGATAACTTGGATTCAGGTTCACATATGCAGTTATTAAGGTGATACGGGGATTTCAATGTATTTAAAGTAAAGAATTTTTCTATTTTTTCCTGAAACACAATGAAACATGACTTAAGGGTAAATGCACTTTGAATTTCCAATTAATGAATAAAAACCAATTTAACAGACTTATTCATTTTATTGTTATTATTTGCTGTTTGGGGATCTACTCTTTTGAACCCAGGGATTACCATGTTCTGGGCATCCATGTCAGCATTGAACTTAATACTCAGATTTACTTTTACATTCTATTAGAGACAGTCCAGTCAGGTTGCACAGGCTAGCCTGGAACTCATGATCTTCATAGCTCATCCTCAAAAGCAGCTGGGATTACAAGCCAATGTCATCAGACCTGGTGATGAGACTATTTATCAACAGTACTTACCACAGATTTAATTAGTGTTCATTCATATTTTGGATTTCCTAGTCAGTGTTCTTATATTATTTTTAACAATCACTCAGCTATTTTAACTAGCTTCATTATATTTCAACTTATTCCTAATATGATTTAATATTATTTTGTCACAGGCTAAGTACATCTATGTGTTAAAATGAACCAATCATGCCACAGTAATATCCTCCAAACAGTTGAATGGTGTAAGGACCTGGGTTTTCTGCTGAGGGAGAGTTCACTAAGCACACTGAAATGTGAAAGGAAAAACCAAACAGTAAAAACATAGGTAAAGTTAAATGGCCTGAACTTAAATTTCTTTGAAACTTCAGGAGAGAAGATATAAATTGCCAAGGAGGAACTTTAAAGACCAGACTGAAAAGCCCTCCATTTCTTTAGAGCAGGCTTCATTTCATGCATTTTTGGATTTAACCATAGTGTGTGTATTGGAGTGGCATCGCTGTTCCAGGGCTGTTTGTGCAATTCCACTCAGGCAAACTGGGTCAGGCAAGAAGACATGATTGGAATCACGTCTCCCTCATCCTCTTTCAATCCCCACTCCACTCTATATCTTTGTCTACCCTATCATTTAAGGCAAAGACAGATCCCACATTTTTGTGGTTCACATTTTTGTGCTTAGAAACTAGTTACCTTTTCTAACCTCTGGTTTTACTATTGGCAGCTACAGTGAACAAACAACAGTGGATATTTATTCAGACTTTTGCTTCATTGCACAACCTCACATATGTTTTCCTTCTCCTATAACTTTATGTCGGCAGAAATCAAGAGGGTAAAATATGCATGTTGGAGGGAAAGCTCCTCAATATCAAATACTTACAGTTTTAAAAAATGTGTGTGTGTGTGTGTGTGTGTGTGTGTGTGTGTGTGTGTGTGTGTGTGTAGTTTCTCATAATCTACTTTATGAGAGTTTCCCACAGCCAGACTATCAATATCAATATCTTTGTAGGAGAGGTTGAGAACTTTTATTTGAAGTTCATTAAAGATGTTTGTTAAAATAATGCAGCCTCATGTTTCCGGAGAACTGGGAGGCCAAATGTAACCTAAAATTCATGTCACAGTTGACTATCCCTCTGATGGTATTCAGAAGTGATGCCTTTGGTGAAGCGATCAGGTCACATGGTCTCTGCTTTTGTGGATAGGTATGCAGCTTATGAAGATCTTGACTATGCCACTCTCTTACAACTGGGGTTCACAGTGTTAGTACACTGTAACTTTTCCACCCTTCCCTTCTTCACTTGAAAAGGGATTCAGTCTCATCTACTCCACACTCCCCTGGGCTTCTTTTGTACTGGGGATAAACTTAAATTCCTGATCATTCTGCCTCCAAAGCAATGGCATCACAGGAGTTTAGAACTCCTGGCTCATATGCTGTCAGGAACGGGACCCAAGGTTTTGTGCATGCTAGCCCAACATCCTACTGACTGAGCAATAACACCAGCCTTCATTCCATCCTGTTACCATTTGAGCACACCTAAATGGTACTATTTATGAGATGCCTTTTTTCCCCAGGCACTGGGTCTAGAAGTAACTTGGTCTGGATTTCTAGTCTTCAGGGCTATAAGCAAAGATATTTCTATTGTTTTAAATCATCCAGCCCAAGATGCTGTGCTATAGTAGCATTAAATAGGCTATGACAAGAAATTTGTTTTATTTAAGATTTATTTTAAAGGAGGCTGCATTGGTTATGCGTGGGTTTTGGAGGTACATAGGCCTATTTGATTTTTTTTCTCAACTGTCTACAGATTATAAGATCTGAGCAAACTTTAAGAATCTTTTTCTATCAGGTGGTGGTGGCACATGACACCAGCACTCTGGAGGCAGAGGCAGGCAGATCTCCATGAGTTCCAGGCCAACCTGATCTACAGAGTGAGTTCTAGGACAGACAGGGCTACACAGAGAAACCCTGTCTCAAAAGAAGAAGAAGAAGAAGAAGAAGAAGGAGGAGGAGGAGGAGGAGGAGGAGGAGGAGGAGGAGGAGGAGGAGAAGAAGACACGCCCCCATTTTTTGTGTTGTGAATTCATTAGTTGTGGGTGGTGATTTCTGCATTTTGGCCACTTGTGGCTTTCTGTAATGAAGCCTGTTTGCTGCAAAAAGAATCTTATTTGATGAGGGATGAGAGCTATGCTTATCTGTGGACATATAAAGGATACATGTTTAGATGCAGTTAGAAATTATGCAGGTTTAGGAAAGCAGCAGTGATAGGTTTTCCTGTAGGTTCCATGGCCTTGATAAACACAGGTAGTTGGCTAAATTTATAGTTCCAGATGTAAATACAATTAATTATTAAAATGATTAAAAATAAAAAAAAATGTATCTGGCAAAATTAGTGGCAACTTATGCAGCAGTTGATCTGTTTTCCATGAGTAAATGCCTAAGGGAAATTTCCATTTAACATAAATTGGTTAACATGACACATTCTGCAATTAAAATGATTACCCAGGGGACTGGAACCAAAGGAAAGTAGGCACTACACTGTGAAATACTGCACTTATTTCAACTCATCGTTCTTCTTTTTAACTTTCTCACTTTTTTGCTCAGTAGGATTTGTGCAGATTTAGACACAATGAAACAAAGTTTGAAGGAAGCCAATCTAGTATCATATAGTCCAGCAAGAAGCCCTCATTACCAAATCACTCTGATCCAGTGTAAGGGGCCAGAGAACCATTAAGTCTGGCTGTTTATGATCATGAACTGTACAGAAGCAGGGGGGGAATTAGAAAACTTTTAGGAGGTAGGAGCTTTTGTGATGTTAAAGAACATTTGCTGAGAAGGTTTGGAGGAGGTACAATGAAAAAGTCTTTATAAAATTCCTGACGTTTACATCTTAGATCTCTACATTGTAACATGAGAACAAATCACCTGGGTCACCAAGACATTGAGCATCACAAAACAAAAGGTAATATTTATATTTTGAAAAAAATACCCTGCCAACAATAAGAACATCCAAAATCATTATATTCCTATTTGGAATGATGATGCTGGTCTGGCAATAAGGAGACAAGAGTGAGGACCATGGGGAAATCCATTATCCAAAAATCATCTCAACCTGTATTAATCCACATGAAGACAGAGCTTACACTGTTTCTTACGCTTTTAAAACATGGAAAGATTCCTGTGACTAATTCAGAGTAACCGCAAATCAAATGGGAGAGTCCTGTGAAGGACAACAATTGTAAGACACTGTGCTCACAGCTTGGGCATTCTTAGGTGCTTCTTTTACTCCAAATAAGTCATTCCTAGTGATCTGAAAGCACCCAAGTCCCCTTGTGGATAACTTTTAAACTTTGATTTTTCTATCAGTGATACATAATCTGACCTTTATTTTATTTCAATGCTAAGCAAATTCTTTATGAAATCTGCACAAAAAAAATCAAGATAAGGGAAAATATGAAGTTTTATGTATTGAGAAAGTCTTTTGTACACTGAGGATTTGCCAAGGTACTTTCTAGTTGTTTTAATAAAGAGCTGTATGGCCAATAGCTAGGCAGGAGAGGAAAGATGGGGATTCTGGAAGGAGCTAGGAACTCTGGCAAAAAGAGAGGCAGAATTTGCCAAGGAGACATTGGGAAGTCAGATGTACAGTATGGAGGAGAGATAACAAGCCATGTGGCAGAAAATAGATTAATATAATATAAATGAGTTAATTTAAGCTATAAGTGCTAGTTGGGAACAAGCCTAGGCTGAGGCCACACTTTCATAATAAAAAAAAGAAGTCTCTATGTCATTATTTGGGAGCTGGGGATTCAAAGAAAATTTGACTGTAGTTTAAATATAAAAATACTTGCTGAGGAATAATTAGAATACAGCAATGGGAAAAATACCATTCTCCTTATATTCTTCTTAGACATGTGAATATGTTAGTTTAAATGTGGAAAAACAACATTTGCAATAAAGACATTTTCAATATATAAATGGTTATAGTTATACGAACACAATTCGTTGGCAGTTTCAAAACAAATTTATAATTACTTTTTCATATATTATATTTCATACACTCATATACTTTCCCACCCCTCATGCTTCTCAGGTCTTCTTCACCTCCCTATTCCCTGAAGAAACAAAACACAAAAAAACAAAATAAAAATATCAATAATCTAGACAAAAGAAAAACACAAAGCAAAAAAAACAAAGTGCATACACAATGTTTTACCAAATGCCATGTATCTGCATCACAAATGTTACTATCAGGTACAATGAAAGTGTCTGACTGACCACAATGTACATGGCTCTCATGTTCCCCCATTTAATAACAACAATAATAATAAATATTCTCTCCCTGTTACTCAGGCCTTTTGGCTCATAGAAGGACTGAACTATTTTGAGCAGATAAATTCCAGTCATTCCTTTTATTTCCTTTTGATTTTTCTTTGACAAATGACCCCTGGTTACTAAAGGTCAGCAATTTGACTGAATACCTTGTTATACTTATTACTCAAAGGTCAACAACATTATAGATGATATATAAAGCTTTAACAGTAAATTGAAATAATCACTCATATGACACAAATGGTTTTATGATGGTATAAAAATTAGCCTCCTATTATGCTTTGTCTTATCTGTTCCACAAGACCTTTATGAAGAGGCTGGAATAATGGTTCAGCAGTTAAGAGGCCTTGTTCCTCCACAGGACCCATTTTGTGGCTTTCACAGGCAACTATACATGTGGCACACACTCAACCCCCCCCTCTCTCTTACACACACACAAATAAATAAATAAATAAAAATTTTACAAAAGATTTCTATTACAACCAAAAGAGATAGTCACTCTGAAAGACATCTGTGATGTCTAAATGGTTTTTTCTATCTTGTTTTTTTTTCTACCAAAATACTGTTCAAGAAGCCACCAAATAAACCTTAATGTATCACTGTGATGATGCTGTTTTCCAATTCCCAATGTGTCTTCAGTGCCTAAAACAACCTTCTTCAGATGAAAGAGTTTGGATTTCCTTGGTATTTAGGAAGAATCATGTTGCCTTACAAGTTTTGTTTATCTTCATATTTCAGTCACACATAGCAGTCCCAGTTTCTCTGTACAAGTTTTCTGTACATATTTTTCTGGTTGTTCCACAAAGATTCTAACAACAAACATGCACCAACTTGGAAGCATAATCTTTATTTATATAATTTCCATTATCCACCTTAGTCTTACTGCCTACATTAAAATATGGGAGATTGGTATGGTATTTGTTCACACTTCTGCATTCACCTGGAGAATGAGTTTTTCTTTACCTGCCTTTCTCCTTCAGATACTTTTCTCAGTTGCAGCATATATTCATTTATTCTGTAATATATTTTATATGTCTCATATCTAGTAATTCTTATATTGAATAGATTTTTGGGGTGTACCTGTGGTGATATTTCACTTGTGCTCTAACAAATAAAGCTTGTCTGGAGATCAGAGGATAAAGCCGGCCACTATATTAAACATAGAGGTCAGGCAGTGGTAGTACAAACCTTTAATCCTAGCATTCTGGAGGCAGAGATTCATCCAGATCTCTGTGAGTTCAAGGCCACACTGGGAACACAGCCAGATGTGGTGGTACATTCCTTTAATCCCAGCACTAGTTAATCATAGAGATCTGGAGGTCTGTATAGACAAACAGGAAGTGATAGAGCTGTGCAGAAAGAGGAAGTGATGAAGCTGGGCAGAGAGAGGTAGTAAGATAGTAGGGCACAGAAGGATATATAGGCATGGGTATTCATGACAAAACTCTCTTGGGCTGAGTTTCTAGTGGTAAGAACTTGTGGCTTGTTCTATTCCTCTGATCTCTCTGTTTTCACCCCAATATCTGGCTCTGGGTTTGTGTGTTTTTTTAATTAGTAAGACCATTAAGCAATTTGTGTTACAGGTACCTACTATTTTATGAGTTTCTTACTTGTTGTTATCTAAAATATCACCATAAACTTAGGGTAGTTTAAACTACCACATTTCCTTCTTTACATTTCTGGATGTTAGAAGTGCAAAATGAATTTGAATAGGCCTTCTTGAAAGTATTTCGGCAGAGCTGTGTTGGTTCTGAAGTAAACATATGAATATATTTACCTGCTTTTTCTATTGCTTAAAGGATATAGTGGTTGACTAATGATGGCCCCACAGGCTCATATATTTTAATGCTTAGGGAATGACACTATCTGAAGAGATTAGATGTGGCCTTGTTGGAGTAGGTATGGCCTTATTGGAGGAAATGTGTCATTTAGGGTGAGTTATGGAGTTTTAAGAAGCTTAACCAGATCCCATGTCTCTCTCATCCTGCTGCCTGAAGGTCTGGATGTGGAACTTCTGCAGCACCATGACTGCCTGCGTGCTGCCATGCTTCTTGTCATACTGACAAATGTACTACACCTTTGAAACTATAAGCAATCTCTTGTGGTGATGTTTTATTTGTACTGAAATATGATTTTACATGTATGTTAATAAATAAAGTTTGCCTGGAGATCAGAGGTCATAGTGACCATTGAGCAGAACAGAGTCAGGCTGTGGTAGCACACATCCTTAATATGATCACATGGCAAGCAGAGTCTCTGTGTGGTCAAGGACACAGCCAAGCATGGTGACCTGAGCCTTTAATCCCAGTACCAACTATAGAGACCTGGAGGTCTGTATAGACAGGCAGTGACAAGGAAGTCATGTGGCTGGGCTTAGAGCCAATAAGAAGGCAGAACAGGAAGGCAATAAAAGCACAGGTTAAACAGGAAGAAGCTCTCTCTGGGCAAGCTACTGTGTGGTGGTAAGCTAAGGCTAATTGTGGCTATTCACTATTTCTCTGATCTCTTCAGCTATTACCCCTGTATTTGGTTCTGTGTTTCTTATTTAATAAGACTGTTTAGAAATTCATCTACAGTTGAGTATTAGTCTGCCAGAGACTATCCCTGTAGGCTGAAGATGGATGCTCCAACTTTGCAAGGGAACTTTGGATGACTATCCAGGCAGCCAGATGTCTCTGTCATTTCTAGAATTGCTTACAATGCATTTCCTGTTTCCTTAGGTAATACTATATCCTTCTGGGGTCTTTGATGGAGTTGAAGACTAAATAGTTATAATTACAGTTTTCCTTAGTTATGATAAAAGGTAAATTAGATATAAAACTTTAGAGTCACAAAGATAGATGGTAGAATATTTTTCTTTCATTTTTACCAAATACAAGTAGACTAGATATTATAACTGTAATTCTTTCTTGATAACTGTTTTGCTATATATAATTTTACTATAAAGTTACAACCTTTCTTTTTGATTAGGCAGAAAAGGGGAAGTGCTGTGGGATGTCTTTCTGTATGCTGTAAATATTTGTTGCTCTCATTATTGATAAATAAAGCTGTTTGGCCAATGGTATGGCAGAATTAAGTTAGGTGGTACATTCAAGTTGAATATTGAGATGACAAAGGGTGCTGCAGATGCTGCAAGCCACCACCAGAAGCAAGACATGCTAGAACAGGTAATATCATGAAGCCACATGGCAAAATATAGATTAATATAGATGGATTGTGTTAAGTTGTAGGAGCTAGCTAGCAAGAATCCTGAGCCATAGTCCATGTAGTTTGGAATAAATAAAAGCTGCTGTGTGTTTATTTGGGACTGAATGGCTGTGGGACCAGGCAGGACAGAAAGTTACACCTACAGGAAGGTACATTCCAGCCTCAGCAATCCGAAGAACTTGGAGTTTTGGCCATGTGGCTCTGGATTTAGAGTCAAGAATACAAGAAAGGGGTTGTGGAATTTACTTCTTCAGCTGCTGAGGCCAGTCATGTGTCAGGTGTGACCCTGCAAGGAGGCCCAGAGAGACCATTATATGAAGCTGTGAAAAGGAAGCATAGATTTCATTGGAGACCCTAATATGTTGGACATGCCAGAGTCAAGGGATACCTGGAAAGGCAAGCTGCTAACAGGGTATGGAACCAACCCAAGAGAGAAAAATGTGTTATAGTCAACAAAGCAGAAAAGAATTGGAGATCTGAAGAGAGCTCTGATATCAGACAGGGAAATGCAGAGGGTGGAGTTTGTCCAGCTGATTCAATCTTGCTTTGGTCCAGGATTTCCTCACTATGCTCCCTTTCCTCGGTTTTGGAATGGTAACATATATCTTGTGCCATTGTATGTTAGGAGAATGTCATCTGCTTTTTGATTTTGATTTTGCAAGGGGTTAAAATTAAGAGATTGCCATGAATTTCAGAAGAGACTTTGAACTTTGTACTTTCAAACAGTGTTGAGGCTGTGGTAGACAAATGGGGACTTTTGAAGTTGGATGAATGCATTTTCACATTATGGTGTGGCTATAAGCTTATGGAGGACCAGGGAGTGGAATGTGGTTGTTGAAAAAGAATGCCTCCATAGGCTCATTTGTTTGACTGCTTAGGGGATGGCAGTATTTGAAGGGATTAGTTGGTGTGGCCTTGTTGGAGTAGATGTGACCTTGTTGGAGGAAGTGTGTCATTGGGGGTGGGATTTAGAGATTTGAAAACTCAAGCTGGCATCTCTCCATGCTCTCTGCAGATCTGGATGTAAAATTCTCAGCTCCTTCTGCACCATGTTTGTCTACAGGCTGCCAAGCTTTCCACCATGATGATACTTGACGAAACCTCTGAATTGTAAGCCAGCCCCCATTAATTTTTTTCTTTATAAGAGTTGCCTTGTACATGGTGTCTTTTTGCAGCAATAGAACACTAAGACAGAGGCTACGCACATACCTTAGTGTGGCCTTTCACCATTCAAGGCTGGCAGTGGAATCATTTCAGCCTCTACTTTTGTTGTCATGTTTCATTTTGACTTCGTTGCTTTATTCTTTCATGCATAAAGACTATTGTTTTATATTTCTGGTCCATTTGGATAATGCAGGACAATATCTCCATGTTGACATATTTAATTCAATCACATCTGCTGTTACTTTTTCCATATTGGTTAAAATATACTTGACTTCTGATGATAAAAACGTGAACTTCTTTAACGAGAGACATTCTTTCCCCTATCATAGCTAACATTCTATGCAGTATAAGTAAAATGTCATAGAATTTTTATCTTAGTTAGGGTTACTGTTGCTAGTGATGAAACTCTATAGCCAACAGCAACTTGGGGAATAAAGGACTTATCTGACTTGTATTTCCATAACACTATTAATCATTGAAGGAAGTCAGAGCAGGAATCTGAAGACAGGAGCTGATGCTGAGGCCATAGAGGAGTGCTGCTTACTGGCTTGCTTTCCATGGCTTGCTCAGTCTGCACTTTTTCAGAATCCAGGACCACCTGCCTAAGGGTGGCCTCACCCACAATGGGCTGGGCCCTCCCACATTAATCACTAATCAAGAAAATGCCCTACTGTCTTGCCTACACCCCAGTCTTATGGAGGCATTTTCTTAATTGAGGCTGGTTGGCATGAAACTAGCCAGCACAGTGTTACAGGTCTGACTCCTAAAAAGCATACAATAAGTCAAAGCATTAGAAGATATATCAAACTATAATTCTTGCTGGATGCTATATGAGACCTTTTTGGATCAGGGAAGTCAAGAAAAAGTGATATATAAGGCATGTGGTTAGAATTTTATTTGAAGACTTCAAATTTACTTCAGTGTTAGAATGCTCAAATGGCACATATGAGACCCCAGGTTCAATTGTCAACCTCATGAAAAACATATTTGAACATTTTGTTATATTTTAGGAGACAGAAAAATGTCACCTAGATGAATTGGTATATTTGTACACACTCTAACAGCATAGATAAATCTGATTGCTTTTACATTGGTAGGAAGACTTGCTGAGTATAGTTATTAGTTTGACTCAAATGATAAGATATGATACTATATGCATCATATTCATACAAACACATTTTATGTATGTATTATAATACCACTCAGCAGATATATAGTAACAAAACAACCCTTATATGGGCTGCACTACCATCTTCCGATGAGCACAAGAAACAGGGCAATTAGACACACATTCACTTTTCTGGAATATGGTGTCTGAGATTAGTGTTCAGAGATGCACATGAGTGAGTTTGCCAAGCAAAGAGAAGAGAGGGGACCCTGTGGGAGGATCCAGAACACAGAAGCCAAGGGCATCATTAACCAGAAGAACTTCGAAACCATTACACTACAGGAGAAGATCAGACCTGGAGTTTTCTTTTTTTGTTGTTGTGTGCTGTGGGATGTTCTTTGTGCTCTGAATGTGTTCCTCTGATTGGTTAATAAATAAAGTGCTGATTGGCCAGTAGCCAGGCAGGAAGTATAGGTGGGACAAAGAGAGAGAATTCTGGGAAGAGGAAGCCTGAGTCAGGAGACACTGCCTGCTGCCGCCATGAGAAACAGATGTTAAGGTATCAGTAAGCCACAGCCCACGTGGCAACTTATAGATTAGTAGAAATGGGTTAATATAAGATATAAGAACTGGATAGCAAGAAGCCTGCCACAGCCATACAGTTTATAATTAATATAAGTTTCTGTGTGTTTATTTGGCTGTGGGATTGGTGGATGAGAGAGATTTGTCCTGACTGTGGGCCAGGCAGGACCAAAAAAAGTCCAGCTACAGTTGTGTCTTTGCTTGTTTTGGGTGTTAGTGTTATCTGGCTTCATAGGAGCAGTTTGGAAATGTTCCTTCTATTTCTTTAGGTTTGGATAGTTTAAAATGGGTTAGTTATAGATCTCTGGAAGTTTAGTAGAATTCTCTTCTGAATCCATCTGGGCCTGGAGGGTTTTTATTTGTTTGTTTATGAAGCTAATTTTTATTGTTTCAACCCTTTCCTTTATTCTGGTTCTGTTAAGGTGACTGATCTCTTCTTAGTTTAATTTTTGTAATTTTCTTGGAATTAGGATTTTATTCGTATCTGTTAGGTTTTCTAACCTAATGGAGTACAGGTTTTTAAAGTATGCCTTTATGATGTTTTAAATTTCTTTGGTGTTTGCTATAATGTTTCCCTGTTCATTTCTGATTCTATTAACTTGGGCCCTCTCTGCCTTTCTTTTGCTTAGTTGGACCAAGAGCCTGTCAATTTTGTTTTTTGAGAAGTCAAACAGCCAGCTTTTAGATTTGTTGATTTTTGTATTTTTTGTTTGTTTCTATTATAATGATTTCATCTCTGACTTTTATTATTTCTTGCTGTCGACTGGGTTTAGATTTGGATAGTTCTTGGTTTTCCAACACTTTAACTTGTATCATTAAGGCATTTATTTGAACTCATTCTGATTTTTTAATGTAGGTACCTTAGAGCCATCAATTTCTCTCAGAGGACTGCTTTCAGTGCATTCCAAACCTTCTTGGGTTTGTATTTATTTTCATTTAGTTCAAGGAAGACTATTTTTTTCTTGATTTCTTCTTTGACCATTTCATCATTTAGTAATGAGTTACTTAATCTCCGTGAATTTGCATATTTTCTAGGATCCTTTGTTGTCAATTTTAAGTTTGATTGCTTTGTGGTCAGAAAGTACAGAAGGAGTGATTTCAATCTTTTTGAATTATAAAAATTCGAATTGTGTCACAGAATGTAGTCTATTTTAGAAAAACTTTCATGTGCTTCTGAGTATAATGTATATTCTTTGGTATATATTTGGGATACTTTTGTCCATCATTTCACTTTAAGGTGGTGCCTATTTTAAAAGCTAAGATATGATTCTTGTAAATAACATTTTCTTTCTTTTTTTTTTTTTTTCTTTTTTTTTTTGAGACAGGGTTTCTCTGCGTAGTTTTGGTGTCTGTTCTGGATCTTGCTCTGTAGCCCAGGCTGGCCTCAAACTCACCGAGTTCCACCTGGCTCTGCCTCCCAATGCTGGGATTAAAGGCGTGTGTATTTTCTTTCTTAATCCACTCAGCCAGCCTGTGTATTTAGGTTGGAGAACTGAGGCCACTAATATGTAAATTTATTGAAAAGTGTTGATTGTAATCACTGTGTTGTTGAACTTTTGTGTTTCAGTAATTATGGCTTTGTTTTTCTATCCATAGTTTCTTGGCTTTGTTCATTCCTCTCCTCAGCTGGAAATACTGCTTTATGAATTTTCTTTAATTTTGGTCAGTTAGATACACATTTTTTTTCAGCTATTTATATTATGGAAAAACTTTTTTTTTCTCCTTCAAATACTGTAGATAGTTTTGTTTGGGTACACTAAGGGTTTTATTGCTGTGAAGAGACAACAATAGCAACTCTTAAAAAGGAAAACATTTCATTGGAGCTGGCTTATAGATGAGAAGTTTAGTCCATTATTATCATGGCAGCAAGCATGGTGGCATGCAGGCAGACATGGTGCTGAAGCGGTGGCTGGGAGTTCTCCATTTAGACCTGTACACACCAGGAAGTGACTGCCACACTAGACATGGCTTGAGCATTGGAGAGCTCAAAGTCTGCCGCCTGGTGACACACTTCCTCCAACAAGCCACACCTTCTAAAAGTGCCACTCCTTATGGACTATGGGGGACATTTTCTTCCAAACCATCACAAGTAGTCTAGGCTGGCTGCTGTGGTCTGTTAGGGCTTGCAATGCATTGCTCAGGCTCTTCTGGCTTTCAAAGTTTCTCTTAAGACATCAGCTGTTGTTCTGGTGGTTTTTCCTTTATGCATGACTTGCACTTCTTTTCTGTTACAGCTTACAACACACTTTCTTTGTTTTGTATATGGAGTGCTTTGACTGTCATATGCCAAGGGGGTGGTTCTTTTCTATTCTTGTCTAGTTGGTGGTCTTATATTTTCTTTTTTGGTGCTCCTTATATCTGTATGTGTGTGTCTTTCTTTAGTATATGGAACTTTTCTCCTATGATCATGTTAAAGATATGGTCTATGCCATTGATCTGAGATTATTCTCTTTCATTGTTCCTATAATTCAAATGTTAAATCTTTTCATGGTGTCCCACATTTCCTGAATGTTCCTTTCATACAATTTTTATATTTAAATTTCATATTTTTTACTTGTTTGTCCAGATTCTCTTATTCCAAGTCCCAATATTCTGTCATTTGCTTGATTGATTCTACTTGTAAGGTTTTTCCTTGAATTTTCTATTCAAGATACTGTGTTTTTCCAATTACATCTTCATTTCAGCTTGAATCTATTTTAATGTTTCAATCTCTTTATTGTAGATGAATTTCTAAATGGTCTTATTAAATAAAAAACACGGAGCCACGCATTATTCCACAGCACTTTATTGAATTCTGTTTCCAAGTTCTGGATTGTCTTTATTTTCATCAGCCTTATGTATGTGTTTTCTTGGGCATCACTCAGGGTTTATTCTAAGTTCTAAATTTATTCTCTTTAAATTCATTAAGCTGTTTCTATGTGTCTTCTTGAATTTTTTGGTGAAGCTTGTGATTGCTCTTTTAAATTCTGTGTCCTAGTGTTCATCTGAATAATTTACATTGGAGAACATTTTATGGGATAATTAATTTTGGCAGAAAGAGTTAATGCTTTGATTTTTCTTTTTCTTTCTTTTTTTCAAGACAGGGTTTCTCTGTGTAGCTCTGGTTGTCCTGTAACTCACTTTGTAGACGAGACTGGCTTTGAACTCATAGAGATCCTCCTGCCTCTACCTCCAGAGGTCTGGGATTAAAGGCATGCGACACCACCACTCAGCGTATTTTTCTTATTTTTTATAATGCATATTTATGTTTAGTAATTATATACCACATATAGGACACATGGACTTTTTTGTTAGTTCTGTGTCTGTTACCGACAGAGCATGTTGAAGCTGGATACAGAATGTGCAGGCAGGATGGAGCTAAAGGTCAGCTTTGGCTTACGTGCAATGAAGTCAGATGGACAGAAGGCTAGGCTTGTGTGCATGATATATGTCCTGGTATAGGACTGGGGTTTAGGTGTAGGTGGAGACTGGGAAGGGTTTGTGGAGGAGAGGTATAGGCAGACTCATCTGGCTACACTCTCAAGAACGGTATGTAGAATCTGGCTGGATAGAGAGGCTTGATGTGGCTTGGGAGTTCTTTTGGTCCATTAATTTTCTTGTGATTACAGGGCTCTGCAAAATTGTGATCCAAAAAATAAACCTTAGTATTGAGTGACACCTATTATAATTATGGAAGTAGAGGGCAGAATCATGGTTCCCAGAGCCAGGGAGAAATACACATAGGGTGGTTGGTAGATATAGTGCGTGGCTGACAAGCTGCAGAGAACCACAATGCTGTATGGTACAGTATCATAACTTCAGTAGACAATAATTTAATTATGCATTTCAAAATGGCTGATAGAGAATTTTCAATGTTTTTAGCATAAAGGAATGATAAATAATTGAACATATTAATTATCCTTACATTTTATGTAATGTATTTATGCATTATAAAATGTATGTAGTACATTTTATGCATGTATTTATATGTCACACAATGTATAACTAGTATACATAAGTTAAAAATAAAAAACATAAAGATAAAATATGAATATACTTCATGATCCAAAAGTCCTCTAATGGTTAATACTGTTAACTTGGCAGGTTCTAGAGTCACCTAGGAGGCAAGCCACAAGGTATACCTTCACGGGTGAATTTGATGATGTTAACCTCTATGAGAGATTATTGGTATTCAGTTAATTGAGATATAAAGAACCACCATAAAGGAGAGTGGCACCATTTCCTAAACTTAAAGGAGGAAATGAGCTGAGCTCATCCATTGCTCTCTTCCTCCGGACTTCAGACATTTTGAGACAGCTGCCTCAAGCTCTTGCTGCCCCCACTTCCTGAACATGGATGTATTATACCCTTGAACTGTGGATAAAATAATCTTGTATTGGAAAATTCTTTGAAAGCAAGAAACAAAAGCAGAAAACACAGAAGAAATACTAATGCACTTAAATCATAAATTGTGAGCATTTCTGTCTCTCAAAAAAAAAACCCACAGAATGTCAAAAAAAAAAGAAAGAAAGAAACATGGAATAGAAATATTTACAACACACATGACAAAAAGCACAGACTTTATTTATAGACAGAATACCTCTAATTCCTAAGAAGAGAGTTATAAACCATAGAAAATATATACAAAGTAAAGGAGTACACTAAATATAAAAAAGAAATGCAATGGCTTATAACCACAAGAAAAGATGCATTACTTCAATTTAAAAATGCAAATTAATACAATAACCAAATTCCATTTTTATTATAATGGAAAGGATAAAAATAATTATCACATTATCGGCTAGAGAAAAGAGAAACAGGTTCTCTAATACGTTCTTAGTGGGAATGGAAATTGGAAGAACATTCTTGAAAGTCAACCAGAAAACACTGTAATAATGAAAGCATCCTGATTTCAGTCAATGACAAAAATCATCCTGCAAGTGTACTGTCCTTCATGTGCACAAACATGAGATTGCATCCCATTTCTCATAGTACTTTTTATTTTTTCCTCTGCATCAATAATTACCATTTTGTTATAGTTTTATAAATCTTCATAGAAAAAACTATAAATATGATATTTGAAACCACACAGGCTTCAAAACATCAGATAGTTTATCAGTTTTAATTTTGTTATCTTGGGTTACCATTGCCACACCTGAGCTCTCTCCTACCCTTGAACCATAGTTTTGGTTTCCTTTTATCTTTCCCCTGCATCCATCTCTTTGTGAACTGATGCCCTACAATCATATTTTGTTGAGATATGGAATTCAGAGTTGACCATAACTTTTCCTCAGAACAGTGAATGCAGTTATACAGTGTGTTCTGACCTGGCAAGTCTAGGAACTTTTCTTCTGTTTTGTTTTCCAGACATACAAAGTTATATTCCTCATGGAATCCTTTCCCCAATTGTTTACACTGAGAGTGGGTAGGCCCTTTCTGTTCATGCACCTGGCTTTTAAGTTGAAGATATTTTCATGTGATATTTCTTTTATTGTGATTCTAATAGTTTATTTTACAATATAACACAAGTACAGAACAACTCTATGAAATAAGTGTTTTTTCAATACAGCATTATGAGGGGAGAGATACTCTAAGTGTGGAGAAAGTATCCAGATTAACAAATCTGTTTTTCCAGACCTCCCTCAAGCTGTCCACCTGCCTCATTTCAGTTGTATTCCTTCCTTTCTTTTGCATGGCCACTCCTTTGGCGCTAACCACCTTGTTTTTCTTTATAGATTTATCACTAGAGTGGTTCCTGCAAAGCTGACATTTTAAGTTAATGCTAGTTTTTTAAATGACTAAATTTTAAGGAAATTATAACAAGGTGATTTTAGATTAAAAGATGCAAGTGTTACCAATGAAGGTAATTATTGGAAGTAACTAAACTGTTTGCCTATGACTTCCCGATTGGCTTCCTATGTCTAATAGTTAGGCTATGTCTATATTTTCATCTTCAATGGCCACAAACACTGCACCCTTGGCATTCTATACTCATTTGCTCTTTGCTCTCTGACGGTCATTATCTGGTCATTGTCTCAGGAAATTTAACGTTCCTAAACTCTTGGCTATATATAGGACTCTCTCGAATATTGTCATACTTGTTAAGTGAGTTTATGACTAGATCTAAAAACCACTGGTTTACATTCCCATTTTCTCTCACCATTTGCTATTGCAGTTTCTCCTGGCTCTAATGATCACTTTGAAGTCCAGCGCTTCCGTGCCTAGTACCCTTCATGGAATAGTCATTTTGTTGATTTAGCTTTCTTCTCTCACTGGAGTTTTCTGTTTGAGGACTTTACTCACACATGTTTGCTCTCATTTCTAGGTTCTTGGCACAGAATTGACTTCTGCCTACTCTTCTTCTCTCCTCTTTCCTCATTGCTCTCTTCCTCCTTTCCTTATTCCCTGCTTCCCTTCCTTCCCTTCTCATGTTCTTTCTTCTTTGGTTCCTATTTTTATATTTCTTCCTTTAAACTTGTATTTTTTATTTAGACAAATTCTACCACTCTCATTTCTTTCATTTCTTTCAATTTAATCTTCATTGAAATCATTATTTCTTTTATTCGAGTTGTATTAAACAGTTCTTTAATATTCTCATTCTGGTTAAGCTGCACTGTATGAGTAGTAATGTTGGTGTATTGAGTTTCTGTCTTCCATAAGTTTCTAGACTCTCTCAGCTGTTAGTCTGCTGTTCTTAGATGTTTTTATATTTTCCCTTTTTCATTTTTTGTGAGGATTAGGCAGAGAGAAATAATATTCAATCAGTTTATTTTCTCACGCATGTGCCTTTACTTGATGATTTAAAGGCATTTTCTGTTTGATGCATTCAGTAGTCTTTGATTTCTTGTATGTGGTACAACACTGACTTTTACTATGTGTTAGTTGTCATTTTGTAACAAACTGTTACCTGATATAAAGAGGTTTTAATTTTGACATTATTTCTTTATTATTTCCTGTATTTTATGTATTGTTTGCTGATTTTTTACTCTACCTTAATAACAGGACAATATTTTTATGTGTTCTAAAATCTTTTTTGTTTGTTTTTGTTTTTTCAAGACAGGGTTTCTCTGTACAGTTTTGGTGCCTGTCCTGGATCTCCCTCTGTAGACCAGATTGGCCTCAAACTCACAGAGATCCGTCTGGCTCTTCCTCCCAAGTGCTGGGATTAAATGCATGCACCATCACCACCCGGCATGTTCTAAAATCTTTGAAGTTAACTTTTCAAGTTTGTATTTGCAATAATCTAGAATTAAATCTTTTGGTATCCAGTATGGCAGTGATATTTTCCCCCATGTGGATAAATCCTATTTAAAGAGTCTCTCGATAAGCAGAACATCGAGGACACATGCAAAGTTCTGTGCTCTTCCAAGGCTGGCTTGTGGGTTCGCTGTTAGTCTCCATTTGTCAGTCTCTGGTTGTAGCATGCTGTTCTACCAGTAATGGCTTTGGAGGATTTTCTGAAATGTGGTGGGTAGGACACTGATTGTTGTTCTATCAATCCTGAGGGTCATTACTATTCTCAACTTGTAGCTTCTCACTTCCATAAACAAGCAAGTCATTGCCATTCTCATTAGAATGTCATTGATTAAAGAGTATTTGGAGTCAGGGTGTTACTATAAAAATCACAATCTTCTTGATTACTGGAATTAAAGATCTGTGCCACTATAATATTGGTTAAGGATAAGTTTGAGAGTTGTTTTAGTTACTTCTCTCTTCCTTATAAACTGTCAAGTAGATACCCTTTTAGAGGGTATCATGATCTTTCTTTCATTCTCTCTCTCTCTCTCTCTCTCTCTCTCTCTCTCTCTCTCTCTCTCTCTCTCTCCCTAGTTTTAGGTTTGAACTCAAGCCTTCCTGCAGAATACTCGGGCTGTCTACACCCTCAGCCTCTTCATTTTCTATTAAGCCATCCTAGTTCAAGAATATGTTGAGGCCGGGCGGTGGTGGCGCACGCCTTTAATCCCAGCACTCGGGAGGCAGAGCTAGGCGGATCTCTGTGAGTTCGAGGCCAACCTGGACTACCAAGTGAGTTCCAGGAAAGGCGCAAAGCTACACAGAGAAACCCTGTCTCGAAAAACCAAAAAAAAAAAAAAAAAAAAAAAAAAAGAATATGTTGAACTAGCTGATCATGGTGGTTTAGGTCTTTAATCCCAGCCTTCAGGAGGCAGAGACAGAGGCAGAGAGGCAGAGGAGACAGAGAGGCAGAGACAGAGGAGGCAGAGGCAGAAGCAAAGGAGGCAGAGGCAGAGAGGCAGAGGCAGAGGAGGTAGAGGCAGTTCTCTGTGAGCTACTGGTCAACCAGGGCAATATATTGAGATGCTATCTCAAAAACAAAATACACACCAAAGAGGTCTAGACATTTTAATATTACTGGTAATTAGTGGGAGAATTCCTTCTATATCATCATCCACCATTTAATGTAAAGTGCCAGCAACATAGAAATTCCAAAGTGAAAGTCCAGAATAAGTGTCCTGAGCTTCTTACTATGGACAGTGTTGACACACAATGGAAGTAAATAGATCATGGGATGAATCTGATAATCTCTCTTGGGCTGTGTGTGTAAACAGAAAGACAATTAATTAGTTGGCTACTAGTCACATGAGAACAGAGCCTATTCTTTCTCCACTCTTATCACTGACAAGTGGTTTGCCATATAGAGTGGGACCTCGTTAAGTGTCTTTTAAACAGTGAGTTAGTGGTAAACAAGTGAGTAAAATATATACAACACTGAAAATGGAAATTTCAATGTGGTAATTCAGAGTTTCCCTTTTGAAGGTCAATTTAATTAATCTAATTAAGTTTGGTATGCAATTCTTTATTTGCAAGGTTTTTATAATAAACTTTAATAAAAATATAAGGAACGAGTGAATAAGCACATCATAAAGTTTTAATATACATTTTGAGGGAGGTGAGTACTACTTTGCTGTGAGTGTGACACAGAACTAGAAATCAGTAAGTGGTCAATTAATGACAGCTCTTGATTTTCTCAGTATTATAGCTACTGCTGCTCTTCTCCAGGTCTTTGTTTTCAGCATGATTCTGTGCAGTAGTTATTTTGGTTTCTCCTTGTATAGGTAGAAAAAAAGGTAACATTTATCACACTATTCCATTGAATTATTCTGAGATCTAAGGGTTAAATATCCTGATATTCTCAAATGATCAGGTGTGTTGATTTGGTAGGATTTGATTAACAGCACAAATCTGGAAATTTGAAAAGGCATCAGTACTAAGTCTCCATCTGAATTACAGATGTCTGTGCCTATTCAGACAGGCACACTGTCAGAAATTATCAATCAAGAGTGAGAGAGGTGGTGAGGAGACATTGGGCAGAGATCAACTATACTGAAGTGTTTGTGTGTGCAATCCTAGACTTCATACTCCCTAACATACTGCTTGAGAATAAATTCAAAAAATAGTGTTTGAAATGGTAAATGATTTAGGTACTTTTCGGGGGAGATGTGAGGAATTTTATTCTGAAGAGAGAACAATTCATGGAAGATATGGCATTCATCTTCAAATCTTTACAGACAAGTTGGGTCACGGAGCTTTTATAGCCATCAAAAGAAAAAAAAAAGCCTATATAAACACAAGGACAGAATTCTAAACAGGCAGTCACTAGGTCAGAATTAAAAATTCATGGATGTCTAATGACAAGAGTCACAGCTACAAGCTTGAACTAAGGTAGAGGATAAAGTGTCTGTTAGGAGTTGAAGGTGAGGTGAACACGCCATATTCCATGATGAGTCTTCTAGCAGATTATGGGTGCAGACATGGCCAATATATTAAGCTGGGAAAGATGACCATCATCCACTTGTCTGACAGACTTGTGCAGTGAAATTTAACTGGTGATGTAGTGAAACCAGGAAGTGCTGTTCTACTATTTTGAAACATACAAGATGGAGAAAACTGGCAATACTTTGCTATCCTGGATAGCACCGAAAAGTTATCTCTACCTGTCCTCATGCTTGAATTTATTCCAAGCTTGATAATCATGGTTTAGTAGGTCCCAGAGTTGGACTTAGAATATAGCACCTCCCAAGTTGTCTAACACACAGTGAGTATCATTTGCTGAAGAAATGAATGATGGTGAGCATCATTTGCTGAAGAAGTGAATGACTAATACCTATCATTGTTGAGTGATGTTCACTGGCTTCTAACTGGCCTGAGAACAGAGGAAGCCAGTATCCATTAAATCTAATTTTAAGACTCCTCCCCCACAACTCAACACCATTGAAGAAGTAGGTATAAATAGTAAATTGGAAAGTCATGAAAACAGAAGGGCTAGCAGCAGTGGAGGAGACCTGTCACCATGTAAAGGAAGGCTTCTCTCAGAATGAAGTGTTGTATTTTCAGGAGAAATAGAAATGGTTTAGCTCAAAGATCTTCAGGGCAGAGCTCCAGAACTGGGGCAGGAGGAAGTACTTAAAATAACAGCATTTCACTGGAAAATGCTGCTTTTACATGAAACTTTATGGAACATATTTAGGACTTTCGGTTCCTTCTCTCTTCTGAATCTTTAGTCTTAATCTCAATAGACTCATGGTTCAAATGCTCTCCTTTTCACAAATCACAACACATTAATTAAAATATTTGGAGAAGAATCACTAATTTAAAAACTTAAAGATCTTTTTCTTTCTTACTTCCTGGTCTTTCCATGAACATTTTGTATTTGCCTGTCTGTTTTCACAACAGGCCAATTCCAAGTTCTCAAACTACTTTTCAATATGTTTCTCTGAAGTCACTAAGTACTAAACAGATCATAAATATCAGTGTTTTCAAAAAGTTAGAATGGTTCCTGTATCTGTGGATAAGAGGACAATGTTGTAAGGGCACATTTATCTTAGTATGTGCCAAACAGAAGAAAATTTCCTGATGTTTCAAACAGTCAACACAACTTGGATACCATGGTGGTATTTATTCACGACAGCAAATGAATTTCTAGTGAGAACTATGTATATTCAAATACAAATGGAGTGGTGACCACCTGATGGCTGGTGCATTCTCATTGAGTAGCTGACCAATATGACTCCAGAAGGAAAGTATAAAGAACACTAAAATCCTCTTAATTATCCCACATAACAGTCATCAATTCTGGAAATACCATTTGTCTCTCTGTTTAAACTTCAGCTGCTGAGTTTTGTTATTGGACAATTACAGTTTCTTTAAATCATCAATTGTTATCATTTAAATTAGAGTGCAAGAGCATTGGCTTGCTGTTTTGCAGAGGACGTAGTCTGCCTCATTTGTACATATTTAGAAGACATAAGGTGCTCCTTGTTAGGACAGGCGTCTGAAAGGGCCATCTGAATATACTATAGCACACACTGTATTTAGAGAATGTATACCATACAGGATGTAAGAAGTGACTAGAAAATTTATATAAGACTCAAATTTCTCTTCATTCATAATAATTACTACCTTCTAAAATAATTTTACCTGGTTGAAATATTGTTTTGGAGACAGGGTCTCATTATGTTGCTCTAGCTGGCCTGAAGCTGGCTACATAGATCAAGCTGGCCTGGAAGTCACAGAATCCGCCTGCCTCTGCATCACAAGTACTGGGGATGAAGGTGTGTGTGACCACCTCTGGCTCCAGAAACATTTTAAAGTCTGTTAGAATTGTAAGTTTTCATTCTTAAGCACCATTAAAATCAGATGCCTAAATAATTATCATTTATTCCAAAAATTTACCTCAATCTTTCCAAAGGGTTATTTGGACCTCTTGGATATGACACAAAAATCAAATAATTAAATTCATGACTTCTAAATAAATTTCCCTTATTAGCAACTGATACCATCATCAATGTATTTTACATTTTTAAATGAAATTACCAGAGGGTACAAATTTAAAAAACAAAATGATGTTTTCTAAATAAATACCAGAAAGAGAAGGCACTTGAGTGCTGTACAATGGTTTTCTAGTCTGTGTTTTCTGCAATGCTAAACAAATAGAATTGATTTCAGGCCTAAACAAAATACAGCTAACTAGATTAAAACCAAATCATAATTGACAGAAAAGAGTCAAGTTAGCTTGATGTTTTACCTCAGTAGGAAGCTTAGAGTTTTGAGGAAAATTTGGAGATTTGTTGTTACCATGTCCAGTGCCGGAGGTGGGAAGGAGGCATCCCCTTACTATAGTGACTAAAAAACCAAGACAAGTGCTCTAACAGTAAAGCTGGTCAGGATAATTAAATGAATGATAACAAAATCTCAGCAGGGAAGTGCTCATTAATTAAATTTATTTGGGAGCAAGTATAACCAAATTATCAAATTTCCACTCACATTAAAAAGTGATAGTCTATAACAACTAGTTACTGGAAATAAAAGGTGAGGAGTTTGAACCAATCACACAGAAGTAAACAAAATTACAAGCATCAAAGGGCTGTCATGGTTATTGACAGCTTCGGAGGAATTCCATTCATCATCTGGTCTTGTGAAAACACTTCAGTGAGACTTGCCAAAGAAACCACACCAGTGATTCAGAAACTGGGCCTGGCCGCCCCACTGTCTGCACCCTCCCTGGTGGTCAGTTGCTCTGTGACCAGCACAACTCTACCCACGGGTGCCCCTCTGTGGTGTAAGCACAGGCGCAGCACTGAGTGCTGGTATTCCACTTCCGTAAGAGGATCACACTATGTGCGTTGACGCCCCAGCATCACATACGGTTGGAAGTTCTTTTGATGTTTGTACTGTTGCTTTCCTTTTCTATATGTCCAGTGGTCTGCATTAAAATACATTCTAGATCAACTTTTAGATTTAAAATGAATGAAATAATTTCTGCTTTGAGCTGAAAAAATGTCTCTAAATTGGATATTTGTGATGATTCAGAAAATTATATTCCATATTACATGAAAGGTAGTGTTCAAATTTATTAAATATCTATAGAAAACTAGATTTTATTCACATTCAATGTATTCAATTACATTTAAACTATTAAGTGTGGCATTTCAATGTTTCTAAGCTCATAGAGAAAACAACATAAATCTTTGATGAATGTTGGCAAAATTATGTAAAAACAAAACAGCAAAAATTTATTTTGGCTTGATGTCTGTATGAATTCTAAGAATCCTATCCTTGTTCTGTTGCTATTTAATTTCAATCAAGAAAATCTGAATTGATAAATAATGCTAAGATATTTCTTTAACTTTAGTATTCACTTTTCCCCCAAGGGTAATTATCTTCTAGACAAATACAATCCAAACATGTTAGATAAAACTGAATAAAATGTCAAATTTTTGCTTTCATTTAAAAACTGTATTTCAGCCGGGCGGTGGTGGCGCACACCTTTAATCCCAGCATTCGGGAGGCAGAGCCAGGCGGATCTCTGTGAGTTCGAGACCAGCCTGGGCTACAGAGCAAGATCCAGGAAAGGCACAAAGCTACACAGAGAAACCCTGTCTCAAAAAACAAAACAAAACAAAAATTAAAATTAAAATTAAAATAAAAACTGTATTTCACTTTGCAGATAGTTAATGCAATACATCTGGTTTCATGTTCTGGAAGTCAGTCTGTAATAACAAACTCGACTAGCTCCTCACACTGCTTCGCAATCCCTTTGCACATCCCCAGAGGGCAGCCCTAAAAGCTAACTGCTTTGTCTTCCTTCCGTTTCAGAAAACAATCAGGTTGTGGTCTATTTTAAAAATATTCCCCTCAATTAATGTGGAGCAGGAACTGTACTGTCAAAAGGTAGACGTCAGAGAGTATTATGTTTTTACAGTAAGATGAAAATATAACATAACAGAGTGATTTTTCCAAGGGAAGTAATTACTATTAGAGTGTGAAAGTGGTCACCACCACTTATTTACTGTCCCTTCTATTTCTGATCTTACTGTTTGCCTAACACAGGGAGAAACAGCTGGGTGATAAAACAGCGCTTCAGCCGCTACACAGTCCTTTCTCTATGTTTTCAGTGGCAGCTCCCAGTCTAAAGCATGGTCAGGTCAGGTCAGTCAACAATGGTGAGAAGACTACTCCGGACTTTGAAGACTTTGCTTATCACAGAGATTTGTATTTAAGTGGAACAATTCTTAACACTTTATTGATATTTAGTACTTTGGAGTAAAGCTATAATCATATAAGTTTCTTCAAGTAGTGTATTTTTATCTTTTAGTGTTAGCTCAATATCTTTCTTAGCACTTTCAAATTCTCTTAAAGGAGAACACTTTTTAAAATGATTGACAGTTTAACCACTCCTGTATTATGAGCAGAGATACCTTACTTCACATGTCGTACCCTTATTTCTCTTTTCCAATAGATTTTTCTCCTGGTGAGCAACATGAGAACTCATGTTTTTAAGCAAAAACAATGGGTGCTATATTTGTATGATGCCTCAGGGAAGGAGTATTTAAAATTGCAAAGGTAATATTTTTTTGTGAGTTCCTGGAATTTCTAAGCTAGTAGCACTGAAATTCCAAGGGTCTCATTTGAAATGAGACCTGCTTTTCAATACACAGTTGTGTTTTCTCCATTTGCCTATGTGTCTTCAAAACCCCTACTGTCCTACAAAAATGACTCTGAGACAGTCTTGTTTCTTTTGTTTTAGATTTCTTTTTTTGGAAAAACAAAATAAAAGACAAAACAGCAATAAACATTTTAGCTCTTTAATGAGCAAAGACCATGTCTCTTAGCATTTGACTAATCATTATCCAGATTATCTTTATTTCACCATAGGACCACTGACGTGGTCGAGATAGATACACAAAGTCCTTCCCATCAAGTAGTATACAAGTGTTTTCTTTTGTATAATAAGCTTTCAATTCTTGAAAAAGAGTAGCTGGAAAGAAAGGTTTCTGTTACTTCAGTTAGTCAGAGAAAGTCCTTTGCGTTATCTTACAAACTATCAAAATTGCTAGTCATTTGAAAAAAGGTAAAAAAAAAATCACATAACTTTAGTCTAATAGAAATATAGTACAGATAAGAGAGATCATTTATCAGGATGTGCTCTTTAAGTCCATCTCAATTTTTAATATAAATGTACATCTGATTACATATACAAACATTTGGAAAGGTCTGTGGTATACTGATATTACTGGTAAACAACAGGGGATTCAGAGTTTTCTGTGGTCTTAGATAATTCATTGAAATTGCACATGTGTGAAAGACAAACCCTCTAGCTGTTGACTCCCCTAGGTTCTGTACCTACATTGTCCTCTACTGAGACTCATGAGGAAAGTCAAGTAAACCTCAGTGAGAAAGAGAAGCAGAGTGAAGAGGGACTGAACTTTATATTGAATTATTAGTAGGAAACATTTTGTCATGCAACATGAGTAAATCAATTAACTGAGACTGTAATCAGAGCGGTACTATTGGGGCATCCTTACACCCTTAAAAACGGTGGTACTTCACCTTACCAAAGGGACAAACTTCAGAGTAAGAAACCTGCAGCAAATTATAGATCCACAGCTAACACGTGTCCAATTAGAGTGTATTTCTATAAATTACTTATATGGGAGTGAAAAGAACATTAAACTCATAGGAAATTTTCTGGGACTCATATCAGTGAGTATTCACCACTGTACCTATAGTTTCTCCATAGACTTTAATAACTATTCCCTCTATTATTGAAACTACTGCGAATTATTGTATTGTAATTACTTTTGCCCCTTATAAAATCTTCTTTGGGTTCTGCCAATTGATGGAGGAAGCTCCTATTAAAAACTCCAATGGGATGAGAAGAATTTTAATTACGGCTTAATCAGCAGCACAGCCACCAAGCATATAAATTATCATGCACATCGTGCTAAAAATATCCAGTCTCCTTGATCCCCACGCCTTAGCACTGACAGCACTTATGTGGTAACGTGGTACCTGCCAGTCTTTAAACCTCCTTGTTTTACTGGCAGTTGTCAGCATGAGCCTTTGCTATGCCATTAACAGCGTCAGTACTCTGTGTACTTATGCAAATATGGTCTACACAATAAAAGGGCTCCAAATGAAAACTGACGGAAATTATCTGACATTCCATTGGTGTGTCCCTTGTGCATATTCATAGTTGATTTTATTTTTGTTTTTCTTTTTTTTTTTTTAAGTATTTCAGACACAGTACTTTCCTGTTTGGTGTTCCACATGCCTAACTCCAGTATGCAACTTAAATCTTCAACAAATTAATTCTTGAATGTGAATGAAAAAGTATCATTCAGAACAATTGCTTCAAGCAATTGAAATTTTTTTTTAAAGTTGATTCATGTGTATATCTATATACAATTCATTTTTCAAAACCCCCATAGTTCTTGATATGTATATTCACATAATATTCCTCCTTAGTTAAATAGTGAGTCTTCCAAGTTGAAAGCCAAGGAATCTTCAATAATCTTTTACTGTACTCCATCAGAAAAAAAATCAGTTTGTCTCTCTCATCTGGCTATACCCTGGTTGTTGAATGTGAATGGGGGTGGGGGTGGGGATGGGGCAGTGTATTGTTCTGTCCTCCAGTAAATGTGTTGAATGTGTGTAAGGGCTGAATCCCTGGTATAGTGTTGGGAATCATTGTGATGGTGTTAGGTGTCATTAAAGGAACATCATCAGGTGACCTCCTCATTGCTAGGGTATAATCTGGGGGGCAGGCGGTCCGAAGAACCACCTCGTGTGGATGAATGGACTCACACTCATGATCCAAGTCAGTGTGCTTCATTTGGAGGGACATGATTTCTTCTTCTGGAGCATGGGTCAGGTCATTGGTGGTTGTGCGCTGAGGGCTGCACCTCCGGTGGACGTCATGTCTTCTCTTATCCTTCTTGTAGTACAGGGCTGCAAAGGCCAAGATGTTCAGAAACAGCAAAGATGCCCCCACTGCAATGGTGACACTCAGCTCTGTGGAGTAGTCCCTCTGATCCACTGAGAAGGGACTGGGTTGTTGTTTGGGATCATCCTGTTTGGCAGTGGGAAAGGCTGATGTCACAGGTGTGGAATTTTTCCTTGTAGGTCTGAGAGTGATGTCTGTGGATGGCACTTTAGTTGTTGTCGAGGTATACTGAGAAATGTCATTGAGATTATGCAGATGAGGTACCAGCTCCAACCAGAGATTTACCTTATTGGCTCTGTAATGCTCTTTGACTCTTGGTTTTAATCCAATATGGAGATAAAGTTGGTCTTTCTGGGAATATCTGGTCCATGCTACTTCTTCAAAGCGGTTGGGTTTGGTATGAATGAATTTTGTGTCTTGAGGAACTGGTTGATTTGGGTCACTAGGAAAAGGGGTAGAAAGACAAGAAAGAACCTATGAGGACACACATGATTTACTCTTTTTCTTAGTCAAAACACTATGTTTAATGTCTAATTGAAGAGTTAGCTCAGCAAAACATTAGATTATGTTTTAACATTAACTTGCCTCAATTTAGAAATTGTTAAAAAATGACGTATATGATAATGCAAAGCTAGTAAGTTTCACATTCTTGTTCCCTGTTCATTTAGAGATGAACTACCATCTATTCAAAGTGATTTTAATTATTTTAGGTCCAGAAAAAAAGGCTCAGCAGTGGATGTGTTTTCTGGACAAGCTTGCCAGCATGACTTCAATTCCTAGAAACAATCTAAGGGTAGGCAGAAGGAACAAACTCAATGAAAGTTGTTCTCTAACATCTACAAGTACACCACAGCATTTCTTCTCATGAATATATAACATATGTATACAAACACACACACACACATCATAGTAAACAAAGATTTTAAAAAATTAATAAATTAATGTTCACATAATATGTTTGACTTTTCTCAGAGGCAGTGTAACAGAAATATTGCAACGAAGAGTGAATTCTGGATTTGGGACTGGCATATGAAGAGATGTATGTCATCACAGTGCTTACCTACCCTACATAGGAGTATCTATATGAAGCTGCCAGAAGCTCAGGTTTCTTTCTGTGTTCAGTGAGATCCATAGAATCCAAGATGAATATTTAAAATACATACAGTATTATGAACTGGTAAGTACTAGGAAACAATGTTCATCACTGCTGAAAACAGTGATGCTCTGACCTATGCAAGTGAGAAGTCAAAGTAATATAGTCATGGAGCAATGAAATAAAGATACAAGTATTTCTTAATAAACTTTTAAAATTCGAAAGTAGTAAGGTAATAACTGTTTGAAGCACTACAATATAGAAGTAATTTCTAATATGAAGTCAATATGCTGCTGGTGTTGATCAACTACATTGGACCAGGAATATATAGCATAGTAATGGAGTATGTGTTCTGGCATGTGAAAGTTTCTGGTATCATAGAGCAAATAAACAAACATACAAAACAAAAATATTTTAGACAAGTTAAGTACTTATGCACATTCTTTAAGAATACTTAAAAGGGTATTGGTTATTAAAATTATACCAAAGTTCATTTCTCAAATACATACCCTGTTTTAGCAAAATTCGTCCAATATGTCATTACCACTGCACTCAACATCACATCATTCTTGGAGAAATTGCAAGGAAACAACTCTGTAGGGCCAATCATGGGGATTCCCAACACATAGGGAACCTCATCTCCATGAGCTGCATCAGCCCAAGTTGGAACTTGATCTGTTTGGCAATGATGATAAAAGGCATAGAAGTATGTAGGTGAACCAAAGTTTGAGTGAAGGTCTGCTGTAGCCACAGCTGGTGCTACCCACTGATGGTCTGTAAACAAAGCCAACAACGTCTTCCTTCTAGTTTCAGGGTTATGGCGATCAGCCCAGTCAGTATACATGAATTTAATGGTTTCTCTCAAAACATCTTTGCCTTCAGGATATCCATATAAATTATCAACAAAATTAGAAACAGCAAAGTCAAAATCACTGGCTGATATACCATCATCACTATCTACTATATTTTCAACAAACTTCAACCCTTCTCCTTGGTTAACTCCTAACATTATATCATAGTTGAGGAACTCTCCTTGTTCCATCAGTATCTGAGGATCATCCGGTATTACATCACCATCGATCACAGGTCCAAAGGCTATGTGGTATCGTGCTGGTTGAACATCTTGATCAACAAGTTCTTTGTAAGGCTTCTTCTGCAGGCATTCCACTAACTCTACCGTATCTGACACATTGCAGCCAACCTTTGTGGCCAGCATTCTAGCATATTTTGCAGGCTGGAAACTAACAGCCCAGCTGGAAAGAGCTGTTCCACTCTGAGCTATTGCTCGTTGAAAAAGTCCTATGGGGAAATCAACAGAGAGTTTTAGGTGATCGTTGAAGAATTTTATGGTCCCAAATTAACATCTTATATTTTAGACATGTGTATAATATCCCAAGTACAACTCAAAACACAGATACTTTATGTCTAAGAGAAGGTACATAAAGTTATCCCCAGGGTATAAAACAACAAAGAAGTGGATCCAGGTCTTATATTTACAGCAGAATTCGCTTTGGGATTCAAAATTTTGCAGTCTCAAAGACACAGTAAGGAGAAGAGTGAAGTTGGAAAGCATGGGTATTTAAAGGACTCAAATATTTTAGTTGATGAGTATTGGATATGATCATTAACAATGACAGGATAAAGCCAATTCTCCCTTCTTCCTCCTCGCCAGGTTGTATTGTCTGTTAGCAACATTTCTTTCAATTTGGCTGCATATCTGTCTTCACTCAAAATGATTGTGTAGTGCTTGTTTTAACTAGATTTTATTTGAAAAAATTATTGTTTGAGCCTCACATAGATATAGGAACTAGGGATGTGTCAATACCCTGGGGATGTCCCTGATATCACACAAAACAGAATATAACTTATGACATACTATTTCTAGATCTCTTTGCCAGATATTGTATGATGAATATCTTTCTGAAGAAGACAACCTAAGAAGTGGCTTCACTAAGTTAGAGGGAAAACATCAGCAGGAACAGTGTGAAGGGAGTAATTCAACTTTTTCTACTGCTGAATGTATGCTGCTGTATTTTATCACAGAATATTATATATATATATATATATATGCTTGTTTTTTTTATTTGATTCACTTAAGGGCTATAAATTATGGCTCCACATGCAGCTTGGGAACAGATGTATGCTATTAATATTTACAAATACATTTGATTCACTGGATATTTGCTAATAGCATTCTTTTAAAACATATAGGTTATCTATTTTATTTAAAAATTCATGTTTATTATCCACTTCCAGATTTGGGTATGTTTTCATTCATTTAAAAAACATGCTCAATCAGTCATATATGTTAAGGAGAAAATAGTTCTTTACACAAAATGTGAAAGTCATGTCTGAATTGGTTTCAGAGTTCTCTCCTTACATGTATGTATATTTACATATGTCATTAATGTGTTTCTAGGTAATTTTAAAAACACTCAAAAGCTTAAACAATATTGAATTAATTTTTGTTGTTGTTGTTGTTTTTTGGTTTCTTGAATCCCTTTTGCTTTGATAGGGCAAAGTTCACCAGAGCAAATTATAGACATTTTGGCAATGTAACAAATGTAGAGACTGTTGATACTTGAGCAGAAGAATACTTTACTAAATAAAGTATTTATGATTAAAATAAATCTGATTATTTAAAAAATGGTATTCCTTCCCATCTCAGGTACTCAGTGACATTAAATATATCAAAAATTATTTATCATATTATATTAAATATCACTTGAAACATGGTGACTAGATGACCCCAGGAAAGCCACTTATTTTATTGTTGATGAGAAGGCTTTGTTAAATGTATGTGAGAGGTTGGTGATTCCTGGAAGCTACATACCTGAGAAGTATGGAACCCTTCATTGGATTTATAGCCTCAAAAATTCAGGTCTGCCTTGGGGGTAGAGACTATTTGAGAATTTCAGGGAATTGTCTATGCCCTTCCAGGGAGGGCTGGCAGCTCTTGAGAGGGGTTTTAAACTAGACCAAACTCAAGTCCATGTCAGACACAGATGTATTTCCTTAAGGGGTGTGATGGAAGGGGGCACTCTCAGCTGTGTGCTGAACCATTTACCTCTGCTTACTGCCAAGTGATGAGCACCTGCTGAACTGATGTGTCTCCTTATCCAGTGCTCTTGTGATACTGGCTGACACTGGTATTGGGCCCACATTTGATCAAATGATCCCAAGAGTTCTGTGTAGGTTGCCTGATGCTAACTTAACTAAATATTAGCACTTATTTCATACTAAGAATGGGAGAATCTAATTTGCTTAATTAAAAAACTCTAACTTTATCGCTTCAAAATAAGCAATTTTATTATAGAGCAGTATATCTACTCAATTAAAAATGTTACATCATTATCATCATGTTATTTCAAATCATAAACCTACTGTTGTTAAATGAGAAGCCATGTAAACCATGATAATAAGTTAAGGCTATATGAAATGTGACCTACTTACTAATGATGGGCTATTCTCTTAGAATTCCAAATTATCTTTGATAACGAAAACTGTATTATGAGTTCACACTGCCTGTTCTTGAGGATAGAGAGGTGTCTCAGTGTTAGGAGCATATAATAATGCATGCTCTTGCTGAGGACAGAGCTCAGTTCCCAGCACCCTTTTCCAGTGACTTGCAACCACCTGTACCTCTTATTTCCAGAGACTCTGTTGACAGTAGCCTCTGTGGACAGTGGCATTTATATAAATATAGCACCCCTTCACACACATATCCATAATTACAAATTACAAAAGTAAATATTTTATTTTTGGAAACTGAGATTGTATGAATTTCGCTTGACAATGAATAACTTGTTTTCCTCATACATACAATAACAAGGAAGTAGAAAATCAAAGATGTTCTTTGCTGATGAATATTCTGTTTCCTTCTTTGTTGCATATAAATAATAGCCAGAAAGTACTTGCTTTGTGAGTTTCTTCAAATAGCTCTTCTGTTCTAACATTTAATAATGGAATTGTAATCCAGTCAATAATGGAATTGTAATGAGTGACTGAATGCCTGGTAAGATGGCAGGCACTTTAGAGAAAGTACTCAAAGTCAGAAAATGGAAATAAAAATATTTTGTGGACTAAAGAAGAATAGTGCTCCAGGCCACTTTGCCAAGCTTTAGATGGGGAAAAAAACCAACCAAACAAAATTGATTTGAAAATAAAAAAACCACAAAACCAAATGTTTTTGTTTGTTTGTTTGTCTGTTTGTTTGTTTGTAATCAAAGGCTCTACTAGTGACCTCAATGCTTTGACAATTTTGGATCACGCATGCAAACTAATCAAATATCCATTCTTTTCTTAGGTAACAGGAAGAATCACATGTTTCCAGACAAACTAGTTTTTGACTGCCTCATTAGTTCCATACTAATAAATCGCTTCAAGTATCACTATCCCTATTTTTAAAATACTTGATTTTGATTACTGATACGCAGAAAGGACAGTGTTGAGAGTTCCTCTTGCTTCCCCTCAAGTCACCCTTTAGCAAAAAGGAAAATGACTGTAATGCTAAATATTATGAAGTGGACTTGGAAGAGCATCTTACCCAGCTTCACGGAAGACAGAGAAAAGAGTCTGACAGAAACGTAAACATGCACAGAAAGACTAAAGAAATAGCTTTAAACAGTTACTAAACCCAACCTAACACTCAGTTGGAACAAAGAAATATCTACACAGCATCACGTAGTACTGATGGTGGTGGCATGCAGACACCAAAATTGTCAAAATTTGCAACCTGCATAATACCTTTGGTTGAATTGCTCCAACGGTTACCTTCAGAATAATGGGATAAAGTCAGCAGATTGACACATGAACCCCCAGCGCCTGATCCAAACACAGTGATTCGCAAGGGGTCACCACCAAAGAACCCAATGTTCTCGCTAGTCCATCTTAGAGCCTGGATGAGGTCAAGGAGCCCGTAGTTTCCTTTGGCAGCCTGATCCCCTGTGCTCAAGAAGCCTGGAACACAGAAGAAGAAAGAAACCTTAGGACAATTGTTGCAGTTAATATGAATTAAACTTACATCAAGTTTAAGTTTGTATGAGTCTTCTCCCGATCACCACGAAAGTCAAGTGCTTTAGTCAAAAGTGTTTCTAGTTAGATAAAACTATAATGACAACAGTGGAGGCAAGTATATTGTAGAAATCAAGTCCTAGTTGCAGAATGTCCAGGATCACTCAGTCAAGCTGCATTGCTACTCAGTTCTAGTTCGTGTATGTTTGAGGAAATCTCTTTATCTATCATCTATTATCAACCCATATATAACAACTATATTTAGTACCTCTCTTTATTATCTAATTTATCTGCCTATCATCGATCTATACATATAACTATAACTTATCAAACTATCATCCACCTATCTACTAACTACTTAGTTTTCAACTACTTTCCTATTATTTGCTATTTATCTGTATCTATTTATATGTTGATTGATATATTTACCATCTATCCATTTTTCTTTCTTTTTCTTTATCATCACAATCATTATCTACCTATATCTATTGGTCCACTGATCACTGTAGATATCTAATCTTTTTGAAGACAAATAGTTGCAATGTATTATTGATGGTATTCGAGTTTTATTTTAGGGAAAATGATGGCCCCTTTTATTATTAACTGCAACTAACCAATCAATTGCATCTCCTCAGACTAAGTAGTATGGATTATCCAGAGTCTGGGAAAGATGCTACATCCAGCATGGGATACCTGAGGGGGAAAAAAATCTACGTACACTATGTTCTTATGTCTGTTAACTTTATTCCTCTAAGACAAAATTCTATCTATACAGGTACAGCTCTGTCAGGCATTCAGGGCAGGAATAACTCTAGATACACCAAGCTCCTTGTCCATCTACTTTATTTCTCTGGGATGAAATCCTGTCTACATAGCTTCAGTTCTGTCCTGACACTCAGTTCCTCTTTGTCCTCACTTTTACAGCCCTCTCATAGTCTTGCTAATAACTAAGCTCTTATGCTTCCAGCCTCATCTTTGTCCTCTGTTTCTTCACCCTCCATCTCTACTTGTTCTCTACTCATGGCTCTGATGAACTCTACACGAGTTCCGCCTTACCATCTACAAAACCTCTTTGTTCTTCTTTTCTCCCTGGTCATGCTGTTCTGTCTGCCTCTACAGAAAATGCCTGTTCCTTTTTCCCCTGTTCATGTGATTCTTTGCCTCCTCAGGAATGTTGCTCCACCCTACCTTCCACCTTGATATGTAAAAACCTCTTTGTTCTCTGTCAGTTTCTCTGGAGAGCCCCTAGGCCTCAAGGCAAAAGGATGCTGTGAGCTTCATTTGCACAAGAAACAAAGCTATGCATCTAAGCCTGCTTAGCTTTGCCTACATGACCTTATCCAAGTACTGGCCTGAGCAGGAAGTTCACACACACACACACATTCTATGGGAATTGTGAGTACAAGAAAGGCACAGTGAATATTAAGCTGTGTATCACCAAACAGTCCATGCTAGATGGCTTTCTTGACTATTGGCCTGATCAAGGTATAGCTTTGAAAGACAACTGGACTCCTTATAACATATTCTTGTGGCTCACCATGCAGTAGAATGACACGTTTATATGAGTCCTTTGATTCTTGATGCAATCATCAAACTCTACCCTTGGATTCATCCAGGGGCACAAAATAAGTATTTAAGTTAAATAAATTGATGCCCTGAAAAATACATGGTTTGCTAATTACCAATAGCCTCGGTGGAATTCTTTTCTATCCTGTTATCCATTGACATATTCATTTAAATTTCTTTTTTCATTGAGTGAGCTACTACATCCATCAGAGCAGAATAACTTCAGATAACTGTAGCTAGAACTTCATGTTGAACTGCCTGATTATGGTCTATCTTCAGGGGGACTTAATTTTGCAGCATTCTGAAAGCACTACTTACGTTCTTGAATAGATTTCCCCTTGGTGTCACTTAAGTCACTCTTAATAAATCATCACAAACCTCATCTGCCCTTCCCCATCATTCACTGTTAAGTCCTGGAAAAGGTGACTATGTATGTCCTCACACAATGACATATTATTGTTGTGTAAAATAGAACCACAAGGACTACAAAACAATCTATTTTCCATTTTCAAGGAGAAGTAGAGATACCCCATACCCCATTCAGATATCTAATTTATGAGTATGTAGTCTAAAAAACATTCAGCATTTATTTTTAACACTTGCAATTTTAAGGCTGTCAAAGTTCATGATGGCAGTTACGTTCACAATTATTTTACTGTCCACCATAATCTACAAAGTACTTTATCAAATTGTATACAGGTAATGTCATTCTCACTCAAAAACTCCTTTTATTAAAAACTAATTCTAATTGTTGTCTTGATGGTGGAAGACTGGTTCAACTGGTCTGACCAGATCTATAAAACAGCTCTACCTTCAATTAGCCATTCATAAGATCGAGAATCTAACAACTATGACTATTATCAAATGTCAAAGAGAAACCAGGCAACTGAACATAGACCCATGTGTACTAGAAATAGGAAAATTAGATCCAGGTTAATATAAATCATGCAAGGAAAAATAAGCAAAGGGTGATAATTATTGCATTAGAGATAATGACTGAGGCTATTGCTGTTGAGAGCTCTCTGAAACCAAGGGAACATGGGGATGTAGAGATTATTGGTGACCCCATATACAATCTACAAGAAAAAGCAGGGAATGTGTAGAAGGAAAAGTCAAGTGTTTCACTAAAAATAATAAGCAACCAAAAACAACAAAAGTTTTCAAGGAAGAACTCAAAACTCAGAAGATGTTCTGTTTTGTTTAGGTGTCATCTAGAATGTGAAAGATGGAAGATGTCAGTGATTCTGCACTGTAGATGGGTTTATTCTTCTTTTAGGCATGAGACCCATATTTGAATATATTATTTTCTAAAAATGTTAAATGCAATGTAATCATTTATTTTGCGTTGATGTTATATTCAGGTTATAAAGTTGAAGGAAGGAATTTACAGTATTTATTATTTCTGTTGCCTATATACATAAGACCACACCATCTTCTTTTTATTTAGGAATACTTCAGAATGGAGATACTGCAGAGAATTAACTAGCTAGCCTTGTAGGCAGCAGACTTCTCAGGATAGTGAGACATTTTGTAAGGACATAGAAACATGGACCAAAAGAATTAACTCATTGAGGATCTTCTGTCTTAAACATCTAAGACTTAGCAACATTGGATTAAAACTGCAGGTCCTTCTAGAAACTTGAGCCCCCCACCTCACGAGTTGCCAGACCTGGTCAGTTCTTCCTCTGCACTGTCTCTGGATACTACATCAATCCTCACATAAGTGGCTCCTCTTAAACTTCATCAAGTTGGACATTGTGGTAGTTTGAATGTGAAATATTCTTCAGTGGCTCTTGTTTTTAAATATTTGGTCTCCTGATTGTGGTGCTGTTTTGAGACTTGTGGAACATTTAGGAAGTGAAACCTTGCTGGAGAAAATTAAGTCAGTGGAAACAAGTCTTGAGGTTTGATAGCCAAGTCGCATTTCTTGTTTGCCCTCTTCTATACTGTTGATAGATGTGACCAGACATCTTATGTTCCTGTTGCTGTTTCTTCCACATCATGACGGACTATATTCTCAATACATAACTGAAAGTAAACCCCTACTCTTTTCAATTCCTTTCTTTTTGTAAAAGAAAGGTCTTTAGTATAGGCATATAAGAACAAATGGTTAAAAACAAAGCAAACACACAAAAACAAACAAAAAAAACAAAAACAAAAAGATCCAGACTCCACAATAGGAGGAGGGAAGTGGTTAGAAAGCTGGATATACACAGCAAATAACAAACTAGATCCTTATCTTGCACGATATGCACCATTAGTTTTTCTAATGAATTAAAAACTTAAGACTCTTGAACTATTAGAATAAGCCAGAGGAAGAGATATTTAGAACACTGGACTTGGGGTTGGAAGGATGGCTCAAGGGTTAAGAGCACTTACTGCTCTTGAAGAGAACTGAGTTGGTAATAAGCATACATGTGGTGGCTCTCAATTGCCACTAAGTCCAGTTCTAGAAGGTCTGACATCCTTTTCTGAGTTGTGGCTTGAAGGGAGTGGCACAATTAGGAGGTGTGGCCTTGTTGGAGTAGGTGTGGTTTGTTGGAGGAAATGTGTCAATAGGGGGTGGGCTTTGAGATCTGAGAAGCTCAAGCCTGGCAAGTGTCACTTTCACTTCTGCTGCCTGTGAATCAAGATGTAGAACTCTCAGCAACCTCTCCAGCACCATCTCTGCCTACACACTGTCATGCTTATCATCATGACAATAATGAACTAAACCTCTGAAACTCAAAGCCAGCCCCAATTAAATGTTGTCCTTTATAAGAGTTTCTAGGCTTATGGTATCTCTTCACAGCAACAGAAACCCTAAGACATCTGGTCTTCGTGGGAATAGGTACACATATAGTTCATATACATATGTGCAGGCAAAACACTCATAGAGAAAAATATAATGAATATTTAAATCAGAAATGCAGAACTTTTTCATCATTTCATGATTACACCAAAGCCAAAGCAACAAAATAGAAACAGATTCACAAGTGTATTGAAAAAACAGACTTAAAATTCAGCACACCAAAAGAAAAACTGGAAGAAAATAATTATAAAACATATTATTGCTATGTTATTAATGTCCATCTTATACAACAAAGTTCTACAACTGAACAGGTAAACGAAATCCCTCAGATATCATAATCTATAAATGAAAAAGACACCAAATCCACCTCTTTTTCTAGTTGTACTTCAGTTGCTATGATAACATATCCTGAAAGAAGCAACGTAGGGGAGAAAGAGTTTATTTCAACTTACAATTCCAGGTTACAGTCCATAATTGTGGGAAGTAAAGGGAGGAATTTTGAACAGCTCACCACATTATATTCACAGTCAAGAACAGAAAGAACTGAATGCAGGTATGCTTACTTGCTTGCCTGCTACACTCAGCTGGATATCACCACTCATACATAGTTCAAGACTCCCTGCCTAAGGAATAGTACCACACAAAGTAGGCTTACTCTTCTTTATTAGTTGACTTAAGACAATTCTTCCCATATTTGCTCTAGGCCAACATAATGTATACAGTTTGTCCTTGAGATGCTTTTTTCACGTGATTCTAAGTTATGTCAAGTTGACAAAGTTAACCATATATCCAAAGTAGATAAAGAAATTGCAAATAACCATATAACATGTTATCATCAGTAATCATTAAAGAAGAGAAAGTTCACAGTGAAATGCCACATCTCCTTGGCTTGCTATAATAAAAATAACAGAAAATATTTCTTTTTGGCACGAATGCTTGGAATTTGAAGCCATTATATTGGTGAGAATGAAAAGTAGTTGATTCGTTATGAAAATAAGTATAGATGTGCCTCAAAAACTAAAAACAAATACAATACTGCATAATTTAACAATGTCTTTTCTGCTTATGTAATTCCCAAAGACATGGAAATCCATGAGTATCATAGAATTGTTCACAATAATGAAGGGCTAAAATATCCTCCATGAATGCATAATTACCAATAGATGTAGAAAATGTAGACAATAAAAAAATATGGCAATACATTTTGCAGCTAATCTTATCCTACAACATTGAAGAGCCTCAAAATATTTTCTAAAATGATCAAAACAATAGAAAGTAAGAAAGTATGACAAATGTCTAAGTGAAAAGAGGAAAGGAAATTCAGTGTCTAATAGGTACAAAATTTCATGAGTATAAGATAAAAAATATTGGAAATCTGTTAATACCAATAATCAACTTAATACTAAGTGAACAAACTTTGAAGTGACTGTGGTGATGAGTTTGATGCCTTTTAAACTATAATAAAAATGTAAGGTCTTTTTAGAGCAGTGAATACACGGAACATCATTTAGCCACCCACCGTGTATATATAGCGTCTGTGCTGTTGTGTTCTCTTGGAAGTTACTTAAAGTCTTCTAAGAATAAAACAAATGACAAAGTTACAGCAATGTGCTTTCTGAATGTTTGTTCCTGGAAAAAATCTTCTATGGAAATAAAGCTGAAGTCTTTATATAAAAAAAAAACTTGGTGATATTTCCAATATTTTATAACTTGGTGAGTTTATTTATTATAAGGCCATAACTATTTTAAATGACTTTTCTTTGGGAAGAACAAACAGCCTGAGCTACTGGCCAAAGTTACTGTTGTTGACATCAGAGCTTATATATTCGGGGGGGGGGGGAATAAACTACCTTGACATTCCCATAAAGAAAGTACCTATAGGTTGTTTTCGTATTTTGTTTGATTTTCAGTTTGAAAATTTTAAAACTTCACTGTCTTCAAATTAAATGGATCAGATTAATCCTATATTACACTTATTTTTAAACCTGTGATACTTCAATAAGAATATTAATTTTAACTAATTTATTCTGAACATATATATGAAGATATGGGAGGGGAAAAAGGGAGGGGGAGAAGAAGGAGGAGTAGGAGGAGAAGGAGGAGGAGGAGGAGAAGGAGAAGGAGGAGGAGAAGGAGACATAGAAGAGGAAGAGGAGGCAGCCCCTTGGAGGTACTTAGGTCTCAATCATGTGTACCATTTTTCTTTCAAGAACGGCCCCAAAAGTCAGAAGTGGTTATGCAGTGCACATCCATAACTCTAACATTAGAGGACAGGGATTACAAGATCCAGGAGTGCCTGGATATATATATATATATATATATATATATATATATATATATATATATATATATATATATATATAGTACTTAGAGGAATAACTCTGAACACCAGCTTTTATCAAAATTTGTCCTGTTCTGAACTCCATGTTAAGTCTTGTTGGTTGCGTTTTGTAGTTTGCTTCTTAGCATTTTGAAAAAGATCTCTTGCAGCTCAGGCTTTTCTTGTCTTCTACACTACACATATTAGAATTAAGGGCAGTTTGTTCCCACACCCAGTTTAAATGGGGTTCATTGAATAGTTAGAATGTAGCTTCTACATATTTCTCTCTTTCCTCCTTTTCCCTTCCCTGGGTCCAGTTCTTTCCCATCCAGTGTGAAATCACATGTTACAATTATTAGACTCGAACAGTTTGTTAGTGTGCCTTTGCTTTATTGAACTGGAGTTTCTGAGGAAGACAGAATAGCTATTATATAGGATGCTCCTTAATTTAGAGTTTATTTGAAATTTCTTTACAACTATATTCAGATTAAGATTTTTGTCAAAAGACCAGTGAAATAATATTGTGTCATATTAATGGTTCCTGATGTGCCCATTGACTACTTGGTTATTGCAGTAACTTTCTATGTTCCTCTGCTTCACCATTTTAATTTTCCCCTATGTGGGAAACATGTATGAAATAAGAGTTTGTTAGCTTCCTCCTTTTCATCATTTGTACACATTCATATTTATAGAAGTTGATGGTTCTTTTCTGAAACAAGTACTGACTTTATCTTTCATTTTATTATTAGAATTGGCCACATAGAAGCTTCTTGTCTTTCCTGAATGTATTTTACTTAACAGTCCATTCACTCACATCATTGTGGATTCATGGCCTCTTCTTTCATTTGAGCTTATTAAATCTTATGTTCTTCTTCATTTGAGTTTATTAAATCTTATGCTTAATGTAGCATGAATCTTAGAAGGTCTTATTAATAAGAAAAAGCCCGGAGCCAGGTATTGGGGTGAACGCTGCATGATCAGAGAAGCTGAACAAGCCACAGCTACCTCACCTCGTCAGTTCCTCAGCTGATCCTGTTTCCTCAGACTGGAAGCCTCTGAGTCCTTATCCAAATGAATTTCAGTTGAACTGCTCAAAAGCCTGAATGCTTAACCAGCCAAATGCTTCTAGTTTCTGGTCTTCAGGCCTTATATACCTTTCTGCTTTCTGCCCTCACTTCCTGGGATTAAAGGCTCACTTTCTGGGATTAAAGGCATGGGTCACCATGCTTGGCTATATCCTTGAACTCACAGAGATCCAGGTAGATCTCTGTCTCTGGAATGCTAGGATTAAAGGCGTGCACTGCCTATCCTTTATGTTTAATAGTATGGCTGTTTTGTTCTCTGACCCCAGATAAGTTTATTAGCATGCACAATATTTTGGGGAACACAATATCACTACAACTTAAGTCAACCCAAATTTAGGCAGTGAGAGCCTTTTAGCCTTGGCAATAGGAACTTTGGGTGAATCCTTTGCTATAGCATAGCATTCATGAATTCTTCTCTGCAGAATACCTGGGATCTTTGACTTGATAACATGGCTAAATCATACTAAAGCACATCCTACATGCTGTTTTCAGGAAAATTCAAACAGTGCATCTTCTCCTCAACACTTGGCTTAAGGCTTAAGTTATAGTTATTTGTTTTTTCATCTCACTAACAGAGTAATGTGACTGTTTCTAAGTACTTTTACTGTTAGAAATAGTTAATAATATAAATTACAGGAAATAATTAACCATACATTTCTTTTTATGCCTGGCATAACTATATTTTTAACTGAACTGTCCTGTATTTATAGTTACAAGGAAATCAGCCACCATTCTTGATGTTACTCAGACACAATCACCAAAGATATAACTAAATACCCAGAAGACAAAATGACTGAATATTATATGTTTATTTTCTTCTAATACAAGTATGGTACAATTATGGACTATTTCTTCTTGGCTCATTTCTGCTTTTAGATTGTACTTTGGCCCCAGCTCTTGGCTCTGTTTTGGAAGGTTATTGAGTCTCTAGGAAACAGAGCACCACTGGAGGAAGTAAGTCATTCAGAACAGGCCTTGGGGCTGGAGAGATGGCTCAGCGGTTAAGAGCATCTGGCTGCTCTTCCAGAGGTCCTGAGTTCAATTCCCAGCAACCACATGGTGGCTCACAACCATCTGTAATGAGATCGGGCACTCTTTTCTGGTCTGCAGGCATACATGCAGACAGAACACTGTATACATAGTAAATAAATTAAATCTTAATAAAGAAGAAGAAGAACAGGCCTTGTTGTTATAGGCTGGCTATACACACTGTCTACTGTTTACTTCTTGACTGTAGATGCAATGTGAGCAGCTACCTCAAGATCCTGTTGTCTTGACTTTCCTTCCTTGTAACCCTGCAAGCTGTGAGCCGAATAAACTCATCTTCTCTTCAGTTGCTTCGTGTCAGAAATTTAGTCACAATAATGAGCCAAGATATACAACAATTATCCATCTTAATGGACATAACAGATTCAAAAGTGAGAACCAATAACAAATGTCACAACCCAACAAGTAGACAGACAGGGAAACATCAGAATAAATAAGGAAAGCTGTAATGCAAACAAAATCATCAAACTCTTCAATAATCATATCTCTGATAAGACTTAGATGCTAATTCAATTTTCTCATTTCTTGAATTTTGAATTATAAAGATATTTTTGAAAATGGACGTCAAATAGTTCCAGTTAGCATTTCCTAAAAGAAGAGCATGTAAGTCCTGTATCAGGGCTATATGGTCTGCATTCCAATGCTGCTGCCTAGTGTAAATACAAAGGCACCAGAACAGGAACCTATACTATTCTGAGCAAACCATTAATTTTATATCCAGTGTCAGCAGTGCCAGCAGTTAGCTTTTGGAAATCTTGTTTATCAATGCCAAAACAAATCTATGATATCTCTGAATTAATTATTAACAACCAACATAGTATTAAAAACTGGTGTAATATTTTGCTTTTGGATTGTACTTAAGATTAAGTAGCATGGTGATGTTGGTCCCAGTGATATGTTAACAATATTTCCCAAAGCCCATCACCCCTTTCTGCACTCAACAGGACCACCTGAGAGAAAATCATTTGTGTGTTTTCCTACTCCATTGGGAAGAATTTTTAAAAGCACCAGGGGCCCTAAAATCCCGATGGAAGCTAATGTGGGTCCTCAGCTCAAAGGGTCACAGAATGTCATCCGGTGACAAGAAATATTGAAACAAGTAGAAGATCAGTTTAGAAGATCGGAGTCTCCCTCAGGACACCTCACATTAAGCTCAGATGTGTAATTGAAAATAAATCTTTCATGTCTGGGTGACAAGTCTGAGGCCCTGTGCCGGGTGCAGTTTTCACTAAGAATTATGTTTTCCAGTTTGAAGTCACTGTCTTTTTCAGCAGATTTGACCTGCACGCCATCACTGGATGTCGATTGTCAGCGATTAGCAATTCAAGAAAGAACTGAACCTAATCTCTCTATTAATATACATGAGGTGAAATGAGGAGGAATTTGAGTCTCAAAGGCACAGAGACTAATGTTGCAAGTCGTGCAGCAAGGCGCACTCTCCCTGATCCATTCACAGAATCAAACCCTAGGGAGGGAGCATGGCATTGGCAGAGGCGGTACAAGAACAGCTGCTGAGGACTCAAGTGGTAATGTATCCCCAGCATTTCAGTGTAAGGAATCGATCTTCTTCAGAAGAAAAGGAACATTTGTCATTACACCACTTAACAAAGTGCATACAAATACACATTTTGTGTTTAATCTTTTGTTTACTCTGAGGGTGGAAGATGAGCAATGCTGAGGAGAAAGTACAGTTTTTAACTTGCTAATGTAACAACTTCTCAGTCACTTTATACCTCTGAGAAACCTGGTGTGCCAGCCTTCTTTGAGATTTATAGAGAACTGGGTAACAGATGAAAGTCAATTAATATAATGAGTTTGACAGAATCTCTCCCACTACTGTGTGTGTGTGTGTGTGTGTGTGTGTGTGTGTGTGTGTGTGTGTGTGTGTGTGTGATGTGTGTGTACATATGCATATGTTTATGTGTGTGTTGTATGCACATGAGTGTGAATGTTCTCACACCTCTACATGCACATATGAAGACCAGAGGAGGATGTTTAATGTTATTAATTAATACTCTATTATTCTCTGTCTTATTGCCTTGAGTCAGGAGCTTTCAGTGAGCTGGAGATCATTGTTTCAGATAGTCTGGCTAGACGAGAGCTCTTGGGCTCCTTTCGTCTCTGCCCAATAAACAGTACATGTCAGGTATGCAAAGCTGAGCTGGCATTTTACATGGGTACTTGGTATTTTATTCAGGTCTTACCTACTGAGCCATTCCCAAGTTCCTTGACTGAATCTTCTAAGAAACATAACTGATTAAATGCTACCATCTTCTATTTTCTAGGGAGTCTGGTAGAGAGGCAATTTACAAAATCTAAATGAGAGATGTCCCCCATATTCTGGAAAGTTATGTTTCTTCAGAGTTTTTCTTGACTATATTTTTTGATCTTCCTCAAGTCTCACCATGTATACATAGTTTATGATGAAGCTTTACTGACCTATCAGCAGAATGAGAAGTTCTTAAAAAGTCCCAAAGATCTCAAGGGGTAGGGGGATTTTGTTCCAAGTTCCAGTGTGACTGTGATGCATGCCGGTTTTTAAAGCTAGATGTCTAAAACATAAAGGTTGTGATGAATTCCTATAAAGTGTATTAGATCTAGCAGAACTTTTATTAATTAGAATGACCATATAATTTTAGAGGTGAGGAAGGCTTGGGTTCATAAGGATTTATACACTACCTATTCTCCATGGGCATTTTCTTGTCTTATAGTAGAGGTCTTAAAAAGGGAATGAACTAATGATATTGCTACTCAAAACATTCTGTGAAACAGGGTTTTCTAGACACGACAAGGCCATTGCACACATGAACTCATAGTAGTGGCTGTATTTGTATGCTCAGACCTGTATGAGATCAAGCCGGCCAAAAATCTCAGCATGAGTGAGGGAGGGGCATATGAAGTCCTATCCCTAGATGGAGAACTCCTGGCAATTGATGACAGCTGAGGAACGAAGATTTCATTTTCTTCACAATGTGATTCCTGAAGAATCCCATGGTCTAATGGATAACACTATATTCATGCACATATATTCCTAATTAAGTGGTATCAGAGAGTTTTAAAAGGGGCATGGGAAATTGAGAGGAAAAATAGGGAATATTGGAAGAGTTTTGGAAGGAGGAGTGAGGAACAAATTTGATAAAAACATGTTTTATGTGTGTATGAAATTCTCAAGCAATAAATTTAAAAACGTTTGTTTTGTTTTTCTGTTGGCACAGCAGCTGTACATGAATCTACTGCTGTTTTAGGGAGCAACTGCAGCTCCATAGTGACTGGGCCACTTCTCAGGCAGCAGCCTGGTGGGACTTAATACGTCTTGCCAGATCTGCCTTCTGCTTCTGCCACCAAATACCACCACTAAATCTCTATCATTCTATTTATCAATAAGACTCAGGAGTCAGAGGCTGGACTGAAAACCTGCTAGCTCAGAGAGGTTGAGGAGCAACTAGCTGACCGGCATCTCAGAAAGAGAGCATCCTTCTGCTCCTCCAAACCAAAAAAGACCACCACACTCAATGTCCCTCCCTACTGCTTCTTGGGCATATCCCTCTACTGTCTTGTACATGCCCTCTGACTCTCTATTATTTCTTTCTATCAACTAGTTGCTGACTCTACCACCTGACCCAATTTAATTAACATAAACATAAACTTGGGGTTCACAGTGTGATTAGATATCCTGCAACATATTTTTAAAAGAAAAAAATCGCTCAATTGTATCTACATAACCTTTCCCTTTTTCTTTCCCGAGGAGCTGTTTCCATATTTGCAGTTCTGTGTAACAGTGCCACGGTGCTACACCCTCTCCTTCAGTCTGTCTTTCAATCACCATTAACTTTTCTAGACAAGCAAAGATATTTTACTGTGCAAAACTCTCTACAAGAAAGAAACATGCAGAGCCAATTCTATATACCTTTATTGACTTGAAGTGAAATATTCTAATTTTTACCTACAAATTAATATTCTAGTTTTCATGAAAGAAAAAAATTGAATTTGAAAATGTAGACCAATAAAATCCTTTATCTTGCCTTTAAGGTTCTCTCTACCTTGAAAAAAAATTCCTTTATAAATGAACTTTATTTTTCTCACTGCTAAGAAATTCTTTCCAGAACTGAAATATCTGTCCAGTTGAAGGCAGTTTCCCATCTTCACTGTTCTCAGTGAAAGACAGAAGACACCTGGCAGGCTCCCCTGGCTGGATACTTACTGCGGATTCTTCCTTACTCTCCAGGAAAAATAATCTAATTCTTTTTTGTCTGCACTGCATGGAACTCTTTGAAAACCTCATATAAATGTATGAATAAGTAATGGTGGTAGATGGTTGTTGATCAGAGCCAAATTACAGTAGGTTAATTTGCAATTTATTTGAATGAAGTTAATTATAACAAAAGCGGGAGTATCTATTCTATACAAAATGGTGTACTTTGGGGTTTTTCATGCCAAAAGAACGTTATGTAGCTTGCAAAAAAAATCTTTCCATGAAGAACAAACAACAAACAAACAAACTGGTAAGTAAATCACAATAGATCTAGCTGATGAACTCCTCGCAATTGACAACTGCTGGGTTTATTGTGATTTATAAGCTTAAAACACAAGCTGTGTAAACAGACTATGCTGGATATTGTGGAAGGAAGTATGCCTATTAGAGCTGCTTTTAAAATATATTGCAAAGTTATGTGATAGATTAGTGACATTTAACCAAGAGGTCTGGAACAAGCCTTAATCAAGGGCTCAGTATAAGATCTGTGTATGAACAGATTTACTTATGCCTATAGGTACTAGAAGAATGGCACCTACCATTTCATACAAAGAAACAATTTATCAAAGGTGTATTGGAAAATCCATACCCATCTATCATTTCAATAAGCATTGTGTGAAGGGTTTTCACTACTTAGAAACAATTTTCATGAATACTAAATATAAATTGTTACAAAATATTAATTTAAGATGTGCTACATTTGTTTATGCTGTGGAACGTTTGTTTAATGATGCAGATGTGTTGCATTCTTTTATGTTGAATTTCTTTAATGCTGTGAAGCTGTATTACTTTGCCTGTCTAAAACACTCGATGGTCTAATGAAGAGCTGCATGGCCAATAGCAAGTCAGGAGAAAGGACAGCATAGTTGGCAGGCAGAGAGAATAAATAGGAAGAGAAATTTGGGAGGAGAGATCAAGCAACAAGAAAAGAAAGAGAGGCAGACACAAGGGGCCAGCCACACAGCCACACAGCCACACAGCCACACAGCCAGACACAGAATAAGAAGGAAAGAAAAGCAATACAGAAATAGAGAAAGGTAAAAGACCAGAGTCAAAAGGCAGACAGGATCATTTAAGTTAGAAAAGCTGGCTAGAAAAAGCTAAACTAAGGCCAGGCGTTCATAAGAAAGAATAAGACTCCATGTGATTTATTTGGGAGCTGGTTGTAAGCCCCCCAAAGAACTAAAAGAGCTACAATAAATACTGCATTTTCCTATTAGTATAGTTTCCTTTTAAAATCAGATTTGGCTGGATTTTCTATGACTGATATTGGGAGTCCTGCAAAGCATAGTAAAATGACCAACCCCAGGCACAAATTTGATAATCAGATTAACCCTGAGTCCTTTACTAGGATGAGCTGGTATGGTAATACACAATTCCCACCAAAATAAAGCCCATTCTCTGCTAAAAACAGCATGCCTGAATCTTCCCAAAGAAACCTCACTCAAAGGAATAAGCATGGCTCCCAGGGCAGAAAGAATGATCACTATTTGATAACCTGTTTATCCTAGGTCATAGCTCTCCAGAGCTCTTCTAAGCTGGGTCATGGTTCTTTCTTGCATCATGATTGATCATAAGTAAAGAAAATTAACTTCTCAAACTCTGCTCCAACACCCAGTACAAAGTAATCCTCACTAATATAGCCCTCTCTCCCTTCTTTTATCCTCTGCTTCATTGATTCTGGCAAGGGAGGCTTGCTTGGTTTTGTCCTTTATTTTTATTTTCTAGAATTTGATGTCTAATTCCAGGTATTTTATTATGCCAGAGTCCATCACCTTTGTTTCTTTTGCAATCTTAATTCTTTTAAACAGAAAAAAGAAACCTCTTAAATTTAATAAATAGGCTTAAAGAAGTCAATTTTCAGACATGCTGTTCAAGGGAATTTTCACTCAGTGATCAGCTTCATATGCAATTTGGACCATCAGGTTAGGTCACCTAGTAACACTTAAAGATCTCAGTCTGTGGGAAAATAAGCTATGATGCTCACACGATGACAGAATTACCAATGATGTTTCCCTCAGAAGAACGTCTTCAACTGAAGCAGCCTATATTTTACTGATCATTCCTGAGTAAAGCCTGCTTAAATGGTTTTAGTGATACCTATCTAGTGCACAGTAATTGAAAATTTGGTGGGCTAGGGAGATGGCTCCGTGGGCAAAACACTTGCCATGCAACCGTGAAGACCACAAGTCAGATTTCCAGAAGCCGTTTAAAGCCAGTATGTAATCCATGTAACCCATAGAAGGCTCAGAACTGTAATCCTAGAGTCAGGACAGAAGGGAGGCAGGGGCAAGAGAAGCCCTGTGAGTCTGGGCCAGATAGCTGGCCCATGCAGTATTGACTGAGAGACACTGCCTCAAACCAGGTGGGAGTCAGTAAACACAAGCTGCACAAAACATCACACACCGCATACACACACTATATACATACACACTATGCATACACTATGCATGCAACACACACGTAACTAACATTGGAACTCATTGAGAAACAGATTCTAATGCTAGGCATGGGGCTAAGCATTTCATGCATCATTTTTCATTTGGTCTAAACAACAGCCCTGATAAGCAGATAAGCATCTGAAGTCACCTGATTTTTTTATCCAAATGCTATTTAACTGTAACAACCTAGAGAATGATTTTCCTATGCTTCTAAGCATCTCTCTTTTGAGAAAACTTAAAGTTTCTCCCTCTTAACAAATAATGCAGCTTCTGTTCCTGGGTAAATAATCTTCTCTTTTCTAGAGGTCACACACTGGAACAAATGGATGACCCATCTATGACAATGAAACACAACAGTCTCCTTCTCACCACACAAAGGAACAATCAGAGAAGAGAAAAAATAGCTAAGCAGAAAAAGAAAATGAGAGAAAAATCCTCTGGTTTTAGACATCATTCCACAGAAAAGTCATCTATCATCAAAAGCATTTCCACGCTAATGACCTATGATTTCTGCAGCCTTCATTTAGGTAGGATAGGTCTCACTTTCCATAAAGTAGCTAAGTGGTTAAAGTACTCATTTTTCTCCACTCATTGTAAAGGGACTAGACATAGCTTCAGTTGATATGGGTTCTCATGTCAGAGAAGTCAGCTGTCAATTAGAACTCCATTTATTCAGAATCTAAAATTCTACCACTAAGATACATATACATGGTTGTGAACATAATTTTTAAATTCTCCTTAGGATCTCTTTTAGTTCATATGTAAATTTCCCAACATACTTAGGACCATCACAAGTCTGCATATAGAAAAGCCACAAAGGGGAGAATAAAGAGGGAAGAGTACACAATTATTGTAATACACAATTGTATACTGTATTATATCATAGTACATTACAATGTGCTGTAATATATTACAGTATATTATACATTTGTGGTCCCAGCAGCCCACACTGTAATCTGACAAATAGGTTTTCAGAGTTCTTTGTCACACAACACATTCTTAGTTTACTTCTTAACAATAGTGAGTGTTTGAAAAATGTTTGCTGAACTGGCAACAATGCATGATTTTGGAATTTCTATAAACTGTTGTCCATTTATATGACTCTTGCTTAGGAACATTTATGACGATTGGTTGTGAGAGAAAATAAATATATTTACATTGCCTAGCCTCTAGCACTGCATATTTGTACATAAATTCATGGGATTTGAAAACACATGAATGAACCTGGGTTCCTTTCTCATTAGCCAAAGTAGAAGCTTGTCTTTGTCGTCCACCCTCCCCACACAGGTCCCTGCTTGGCTGGTGATCTAGCTGAATGCCACTTGCAGATCTTAAGACAGATCCTGAGTCTATCATCCATTGCACTAAAGTTGAGCTAATGGTACAGCGATTTATTCAGTTGCTTACATAGGCAAAATGATTGAGTTAGTTATGCCAGCTTTGCTGATGTTTTAAGAACAGATACAATAAAAAAATGTGTACTGTAGCATTTTATTCAAGAACATGTATTTATCATACTTCACACATGTGAAAATTATCAAGCCAATTTGTAGATACTCTTAGTCCTTGCTCAGATATGTTAGACATGGGCGAAATGGAACATTAACTGTCGGGGATGAACCAGAGGATTTCTGCTCTTTCAGTCAGGGTGGCTTCCAGCTGAGAAGGCTGTGGGCTATTTCCAGAGATAGAAGTGATGAGATGTTGGCTTGGATTGTCTATCTCATCTCCGCACCCAGGGAATGATGACCGCATGGTGGCCAAGCTGACAGCTGTCAAGTACTGAGGGGCTGTAGCTAACTCTGAGTCAAGTTAAAAGATGGTAGAGTTCTCAGCAGCACTGAGAGTATCATTAGATAAGAAGCCAGAGTAAGCTGTAGAGCTGGGAAGGAGAGCAGGAACAAGAAAGGCTGTCAGCAGGTCCTCTCTGGGACTTGAGAGAACGAGTCTTACCTGAAAATACAAGAAGGCAAAATTTTCTCTCTCTCAGATGGACCTTCTGCTAGATGGGGAGAGAAAACCCATACTCAAAGGAAGCAAGCTCACTGAATGCTGAGGCTGCTAATATCCTTTCATGTTTACTGATGATGTACATCACCAGGGCATAATACATACAGTAATTTATTAAATAAGTGATGTAATGTTAACGAAAAATGGACACTTCTGTCCAGGATCAGAGAATAGTCTTTGATGCTGGCCTCCAAGTAACACCTCCAAGCACAAAGCCATTAAAAACATTATCCAATTTTCTCCAACATTATGACTGATTAACAGTAACTCCAAGAATGCTAAGGAGACATCAGCCTTCAGATATGGAAATATTTCATTTATATAGTTTCCCATGTTATTGATTCCTAGGAATTATTCTCTTTTATATATTTCCATGTCCCTAAAAATAGTGAGGTGAAGGATATATGAACATGTGCTGGCTGGACATGCTCCCTCAGTACTTGCTGGACCCACTGTCAGTGTGGCTATCTCTTTATTCTTTGTGGTTACTTTTGATTGATCTCTCATATAATAATCCAATTTACAGTCTTTAGAGTTCTTCATTATACAATATGTCCTAATTAGACCTTCTGAGAATAGTAATAGCTCAATAGATGGTTTTTTTTTTCTGACTTGGTGACAAACCATATTTCATTTATGTCTTTTAATTACAGAAAAAAATATCAAGAACAAGATATCTTAAGTCAGTGACATATTAATATGCAGAAGCTAAGGGCAGTATGTCCTTCCGACAATTTTTAGAACTAGTTGAATGGTCTGCATAATATTGAGTTCACTCATGTCTTCCTCTGGCCTGGGTAGGAAATCCAAGTTGTATGTAGCATATGAACAGTAACAGTTCTGCAGAGAAATTCCTTTAAGAAATCGCAGGGGTGGTTGCTTTTTGAATTAAAAATCACAGAGCCTCTAAATGGCACTTTGGAAAAAAAAATGAATGCCATTAATCTCTACTTCCCAAATGGAATCCAGGGAGATGAAGCCACTGCTGGCTACACATCTGTTACACAAAACAGCTGCATAAAATGGGTGTAGATTAACATGGAAATAGATTTTGTAGATGCTCTTTCAGCTCCAGAACATCCTTATAAAACACCTAGTCACACAGAGCCTCTCTAATTTTCTAGCAACAATTTAAATAAATACAAGATGTCAGACAATAGTCCCAGTTCAGGGAGAAAAGGGCTTCAGTTTTACTGGAGTTAATTGAGGCTAGAATCATTCCTGCGACGTCCATGGCAATTTCACATTGGTGCACTCCACTTAAGGAATAATAAGAGTGCAAAGTAATTTATACTCACAGATTAGATGTCGTCTGTGAAAAATTACTGATTAACTCAAAGGCTGCCTCTGGATTGCTCACCAAGCATTTTAATAGGGGATCCCTCTGTCACCTTTCATCCTAATATCTGGTCAGAAACTAGCAACACTTAAACTTACCTTTTTTAAAAAATTCAATACACTTATTTTATACATCCATTGTTTTCCTATTTCAAAATTTCTCAACCACAACTGTTTTGCAGTGATAATAAATTTCAATCATCTTTTATTTTTAGCACTACTCTTATTATTATGTGTGGAATGTGTGTGTGTGTGTGTGTGTGTGTGTGTGTGTGCATGCATTTATGTGTCAAAGTGTGTGTGTGCACATATGTGTCGAGGCCAGGGGTAGATATTAAGTGCTTTCCTCTACTGCTCTCCACATTATTTTTTTGAGACAGAATGTCTCCTGAAACCTGGAGCTCAACAATTTGGCTACATTACTTAGCTACACATCTGTTTCCCATTTCCCAGGATCCCCCTGTACCCGCACTGGGATTACAGGCGGCTCCGGTGTATCCCAGTCAAACCCTCACGCTTGCAAACCCAACACTTCACTGACAAAACCATTTCCCCTACTCTTGTTTTTTTTTTTTAATTATTTACTTTGGAATGATTTAAAAAACTTAAAAAGGAAAATTTTCCTTTTTATTTTTATTCTCATACTTAGCACTAAAATGTGTTTTCTTTGATAAAGTAATAAGAAGTTATTTTGGAAGATATTGTTATCCAAATGTTCTGTAGTTTATTCATGCCCCAGTAGTAAACATATAACTTTTAACCATGAAAAAACATAGTATACTGAGACAAGATTTGTAATTCCTGTTTTGGTTAAATTAAATTTTAATTATTGGTAAGTGATAAGCATCATGTGAAAACAAAATGTGTGTAACTCCCAACTTCACAAATGAGGCAGGAGGATCAGCACTTCCCTGTGTCTTCTCAAGCCATTACTGTTTTCAAATGTCTGAAACATGGTTAGGAAACACTAAGTTAAAAAAAAAAAAAAAAAACAACTGAAATAGCTTTATTGAAGCTATTAGTCTATGTCTCATCCTTAGTTATTAGCTTGAGGAAAATAAAGCAGAACATAAAGAATCCCACATCCTTTTATTGGAAGGAAATATGGACTGTTTCCAGTGGCTTTCCCCCCCATAAAGACAAAGGAACAAAATGAAATTAGCAAACTAGCTTCAGCCTTTCCCCAGTCTCTACTGTAGTGTCAGAAAGCTGGCCCTAAAGAAGGTGGAAGATTGAAGTAATCTGTGAGTTTTCTCTCCTAGCAGTGTTATGAATTTTGAATGAACTCTGTGACTTCTAGGGAACTATGGTCTGGAATACTGTGACATTTAGTAAATTGTAGGTGTAGACTATGTTATCAAAGCAGTTTCCATTTCTGTGGTGAACTATGCAAATGGGATACCTAACAAGATCTAAAGTATTTTCTTTCTCTTTTATACCACTGAGGCCTTTTATTTCATCCTGTCATTGCCGTAAGGACCCAGTCTCCAGCTTGCCCAGTCACAAGACTGAAAAGCCATGTTAAATCCACCCATGAACCACAGATATTGGAAGAAAAACTCGTGTGCAAGGAGAAGTTTAACACGATCTTTCTTTCTGGTGGGAGAGATGGTCAAAGCCAGAGAAACAGTGTTATTTGGAATATCTGTAGGTTAATGCACTTAAAGGTACCAGTGGCTCAGTCATGCTTACAATCTCTTGTCATATTTGTACTATTTATGATTAAAAATGGTATCAAACTGATAACTCCAACCTACTCCTGCTTTCAGCTCTCTCTGGAATGATCCAACCAACACAGACAAAAATAACGGCTTGAAATGGCAATGGATATCAAAGTTTAATTTAAGGGATGGCAGTGTCATGGAGGACTTGGATGGCCTCATACAATTGATCACGATCACGGGGATTTAATTTGCTGAACCAAACAAGCTCAGAGGTTTACAAATGCTGCTTCTTTCTATCCTGACTCTATGAGATCATTATTTTACCTTGTGTTTGAAAATCATACAGCCTGAGTTTGAACATGGAAGCTCTGACATCGATGCTCATGCTTAAATTACTATGCTCTGTTTTCACGAAAAATGAGATTAAGGAATACTTCATAAAATGAAATGATTGTTACACATCCACACAGACAAGAATGTGCACATGGATTGACTTACTCCAGGTCTCTTTGAAAGATGTAGGATCATACAGGGATTGACCATGTGGATTCCGTTCTGTTCTGTACACTGAGTAGCAAGAACACTTGAGAAAGGAATACATTAAAGGGGACTCAATGCGAAATGAAGATTGGATTGAAAAGCCCAAAAAGTCAACTAGGAAACTCAAAATAGAGCATTACAAGCCAAACGAGTCAAGCAGGTGATAGAACATCAGGACTAGAGGGTAAAGGAGAAGATCAAGACCCAACAAGCAAGGACTATGAGGAACTTACAAAACCACAGGGGAAAAACACACAGGAAAGGCGGGACAGCACGAGAGGTCAAACCCTCTAGTTATAGGGATAGATGAGAGAAAAGAATCCTAAGTCAATGGAATAACCAGATCTTCAACATGATCACCGAGCAAAACTTCCGTAAATGAAGGAAAGACACAGCCATACAAATACAAGAAGCGCTGGGCGGCAGTGGTGCACTCCTTTTGGATTTCTGTGAGTTTGAGGCCAGCTTGGTCTACAGAGTGAGTTCAGCCAGGACAGGCACCAAAACTACACAGAGAAACCCTGTCTCAAAAAACAAAAAACAAACAAACAAACAAACAAACAAACAAACAAAAAGTACAAAAAGCACACAGAACACTAGACAACAGCAGAAAAGAAAATCCCCATGGCATAGCATAGTTAAAACATTAATTATACACAAGAAAAGCTGCAAGAGAAAAGGGCACGTCACACATAAAGGAAAGCCTATCAGAATAACAACTGATTCCTCAATGAAAGGAAGATCCTGAAACAATGTATTCCAAGTTATAAAAGATTATTATGGCCAGTGTAGAATAACATACCCAACAAAACTATCTGCCGTAATTGAAAGACGAAGAAAAACTTTCCTTGATATAAACAGCCTAAAAAAATTATATCTAGCAAACAAAAACTTTAAAAAAATCATAAGGCAGCATTTATTGTTGAAAGGAGAAATGAGTATAGCAGGAAGACTGTGAAAAGAAATATGAAGCCATAATTATTAGAATACAAAGTACCACTGAGAAAATAAACAACATAAAAGATCAAAAACAAAATGACCACATTTAGCACACACATTTCCATAATAACTTTAAATATCAGTGATTTCATCTCTGTAATAAAAAGACACAGGCTGACTGAATGGATCAGAAAACAAAATCCATCTATCTGTTGTCTCCAAGAAACATATTTTAGCTTTAAAGATAAACACTGCCTTCAAATTAAATGATGGACAAAAGTATTTCAATTAAGTGGGACCAGGAAACAAGCAGGCATCATTATCTTAATATCTGCAACAATTTAAATGACCCTTTATCCCAATCAAGGAACAGTTGACCAAGAAGACATTACTATCCTAAACATATATACACCAAAGTCTAGGGAGTCAACTTGCATTTAAAAAAAAGAAAGGAAGAGAAAAGTACTACTGGATTTAAAGGTACAGATTAACATCAATATTTTAATAGTAGGTAAATTCATACTCCACTTTATTCAATAGATGAGCTATCCGGACAAAAAATAAACAGAGAAACATCAGAATAATTGATCTTCTACATCAAATGGGCCTAATAGTTTCACACGTAGACTTTGAACAGAATTTTTGGTGGATACCGTCAAACTTCAGAACATGGTGTTCTCCACCAATGTCAATGACAAAGTTGAGAAAGTCAGGTTAGGTGTTATACATGTCAGTTTAGTGTTGTTGACACTCAAACAAACTATGTAAATTTATTATTGTATTGTATTATTGTATTGATATGTAAACAAACCACCTTAGAGTGGTGAGAGCCAAGATTTCTACTTTTTTTTTTTTTTTACAAAGCTTGGAAGGTTAGGATACAAAAGAATGTCTACAAAATAGAAGAAACATAAAGTGAACTTATTAAATATTTTAATACAGACACCAGAAAAAGGAATGTTCTTATAATGCATATTTTTACTGTATTTTTTAAATTGCCATTATAAACTGTATAATTTAGCTTTACATTAATTTATAGCTAAATGATTTAGAAATTCATTTCTAAATTCAGTAATGAGGTTACTGAAAAGAACTATAGATAGATATTTAAAGTTTAAAACTCTACATAAAGAAAGAGCTATAAATCCACGTATCCTAGTAATAACCAGAAATGGGTTCAATATAAGCATGTAGTAAATTCCAAATTTGCATTATTATTAGATATTTAAATGGCTAGAATGGTAGAATTTGATGCTACTCATTAGAGATGTCATATCTACTGAGTAAATTAGATGTCATCCTCACTAAACAATACCTACTACAATTCTCATGCTTGCAAGTCTTTCCTTTGTTTTAAACATATGCTAATTTCAGTGCTCAAGTGTCCCTTCCCCACTTGATAGGATAGGAAACTTCAGTATTATATGATATAGACCGAGAACAGCAATGCGATTCCTCCAAACCACTTCCCAAAAGTAGGAACACTCGGGGTGGAGACAGTATTGAAAAGGAGGCGACTGTGCGCGCGCACTAGCACGGGCTAGACCTAGAAACAGTGTCTGAAGTTAGGGTCTACACTGACAGTTAAGCACAGAGCCATGAAATTTGGGGATCATGGGTTTGGAAGAGAACTAGTGTGTAGAGGGATGGAAGTTCTATATGACAAGGAAGGATTTGGTGAGAGGAAAGGGAACAACCATGTAATTATATTTTAATTTAAAAACCTACTCCCTCACTTGTACCTCTGCAGTGCCCCAAGACATGTCATACATACTTTGCTCCTTTTCAGATTCATGACCTCTTTTTCTTTAATTATCATTATTAAATATGAATATTTATGTGCATAAACATATAAATAAAATCTGAGTCTGTTTAGTGTTGCTTGTTTTTATGATTTTAGAGCTGACCACTTGATTTTGGATAACCAATTAAAGGACTCTTAGCTGTGGAAGACTAGCATCTTCTTTCACAGCATTCCTTAGTTGCGGATAGTTCTTAGTCATTCGTATTTCACATTCCTAGTCCTTTCATTTCCCTTTGAAAACTATGTTCATTAAGATGACTAACTGGAAAGATGATAATACTATCCCAATATCCAAGCAAATTGATTTCAATTAACCTTTTCAGTACTCGCTTTGTCTTAGTGAGTAGACACTATCTATCCTGTTAGTAGAGAAGCACTAATATGAAGGAGGATCTTATATGCTACATCAAAAAGATTAACTTCTCTACTTACACCATGGAAATTTCAAGGTGGGCTTTAATATGGAGAAGATATGTGGTGATATGGGCCTGTATCAACTGACAGTAACTTCCAAAGGAGAGTGAAGATGTAGGACTCCAGCCAGGGTTTCCACTAACCCAGACCTCTAGCTGCATAGCATTGTATGGACACAGAAAGACTCACTTGGAGAATGATTTCCTACCAAAATGCCCACGAACGCTGTAGAAAAGTGGACTGTGGCTGAGATGGAAGAGCATCAACAGATTCTCCTGAGATTTTGAGCAGTGGCCAAGTCAAATTATCCTGAGTGTTGCTTTTGAACAGCAAGTGGACACTCAAGTGAGAAGAGAGAGTAGCAGAAGACACTGTCAGCAAGGGAGATGCTTGCTCTTCTTTGAATCTACACAATTTCCAGTTGTATGGATCTGTGATAGGATTAATGCTCATAATCCAATCACATGCCAATAACCTAGAATACTCCACTGTTTCATAATGGCTTATGTACTTATATTTCCATAGTTTTGAAAGGCATTTGTATGATTATAATAATAATGCATGCTGTTGCTGAATTATAATAAAATATAACCATAAAAGTTAAAATAATCACCACTCATCATGTCTACACTTAACTACCCACTGTTAAATGCTAAGTAAATTTCTGACATTGTGTTCACATGATGTAGAACTACCATTTGGGTTCTCTACTTTAAATTTCCTCATTAACAGTTTCCCCCATTATTGAATTCACTTTATAAAACAGTGTGAAATAGGTTCATATTTTGTCTCATAAAAGTAGTATAACTTGATTATTTTTATATTTTGAACATATGATTAATAATATTTCAATTATATCTAATTGTTTTCTGATTTTAATAGTGATAACACTGAATGAAATAACACTGAATAAGTTGATGGTAATATAGATTACAAAATGTTATTCATGAAAATCTACATTGCATTATACACCAGTGAAAGCAAATGTGGTATCCATTTCATTGTATTTAGCTTAGACACTGTGCATTAGACAACTGTAATTTCTGATAATTTTATGAAGGATGTTGACATTTTGTTTTGTTCTGATTTCTATTGCTTTGATTTCTTTGTTAAACTTAATTTTTTCTTGTTGATCATGAATACATTTTGGCTTTCATTATTAAAAATTCACAAAGAAAATGCATATCTTCATTTTGATAGTTGAATGTTTTGCTTTTTCAATTTTATACTTGATAGTCATGTGCAAGATCCCCTAGGGCATGTGGAGAGAAGTAATTAATAAGGACAGGGGGTGTCAAGTACATATTTGTAGGAGAGTCTTCACTGCACTAAACTACATTGCATGGTATAGAGTATAAAGCCTCAATTGTAAAAATTTGCTAGAAGAAATGTTTCTGAAAACAGTAGAGAAATGACAATATGTGTGTAGGAACCTTGTTCAAAATCAGACACATATCTAGCAAATGGCAGTTTTGGGAGACAAATCAAGGAGCCTGGGACTAGTCTTTTACCTGAATACAGCACCATGCTACCACTGAACATGTATTTAAAAAAGATAGAGTCACTGATCAAATCTCCAGCATTGGTTTGACACTACAACCGACTTCTATAAATTAAGAGTCTGTAGGAAATAATCAACAAGTGATTTATAACCTATCTATTTCAGTAGTCTATTCACAAAATTAATATTAATACACTTTCATAGATTGCACAAAAGCTGATAAATATTATTTCATTATCATTAGAGTTATATGAGAATGCTCATTTGTAGGGCAGGGCACACTCTAAGAACTCTGAATATTAAGAACATATTTCATGTCGTTTGAACTGAAAGTACTTTTCATCTGATATAAACAAAAGGCAAATGGAATTTCATCTTCAGGAGCACTTTAAGAAGAAATTAAAATTGAACCTATATTGTCACCCAAAGATGAACAGTGTGTATAACATTTTCAAAAAATTATATTATGCTGTCTTCTCATATTCACAGTGCAGAAATAACACAAATGTCTTTAGTTTTGTGTTCTCAGCCCCTAACATTTCATAGCTATGTTGAAAAATACATGCCTTGGGGTATGAATTGAACTAAGTTATACTAACGTAACAATGATTCAAGTCAAAATTGAGCAAAACCTCTGTTATATAAAACCATGTTCTTTTGTTGGCAAAGCTGTTTCTTGTGACGTTACCGAAAGACACACGGATGTTCTGTGCCTGTGATCCCTTTTTTGAGCACTCACTGGCAACAAGCATTGAATGACAAGATTGTTTACTTGTCACAGTAGTGTTCCTCCAAAATCAATTATCTTAATAAATACCTATGTAATTAACTGAAGAATTCTCCTTGGAGGAATCAATAACAGAATAATTTTAATACAAGGGAATGGAATAGAAGAAACAGTAATCTTCAGCATATAACTACTTCTCATCCTTAATTATACAGATTTCCTCAAATAGGTATACAAATATATCTAGAATAATAAATATTTAAGAAGCAGTGTGTGTGTGTGTGTGTGTGTGTGTGTGTGTGTGTGTGTGTGTGTGTGTAAAACAAATCTGCAGATGTGAGCCTGTACCTGGAGTAGCGCAGAAAACAGAAAAGTCAAAGTACACTATGGTAGAAGGAACACTAGAGAGAATAGAAGGTACTGAATAGATACTAAGGTGAAAATGAGACAAAAGGAGAAGGAGGGCTTTAAGTAGGGGAGGGAAAAAATAAGGAAGGAGAGGGAAGGAGGAGGGAAATAAAAGGATAATTATTAAAGGATATTTTTTAAAGCCTTAAGGAATCATTTTGACTTTTGCTTACCTAAAATCACATAGAATACATATAAGTGTAAAGGTATACATATACATATATAGTCTAGACAAAGTTATCCAACTTGGGATGATAATGGTCCCCCAACGAGCCATAGACTTTCACTAGTTGCAACCCTTTAATACAATTCCTCTTGTGGTGGTGACCCCCAACAACAAAATTATTTTCATTGCTACTTCATAACTATAATTTTGCTACTGTTATAAATCATAACATAAATATCTGATATGCAGGATATCTGATATATGACCCTTGTGAAAGGGGTCACAATCCACAAATTGAGAATTTCTGCCATAGACTATCTAACAACAACTTCATTGCCAGACATGGGAAATATCCTTTCAAGTTGCTGCTGGTCAGGGTAGTCCAACAGGTTCCTACAAAAAAATATACTCTATTGCCATTGCTCCTGGTTGTTCCCCAGAGATTGAAGTTACATTCTTATTGATGAAGACACTATGCACTTTGGGAACAGGCATGTTAGGATTTGAGTAACCTCTCCTCTGAGGAATATCTTTTATATATTTGAAAGTGCCAAGCAAGTTACCACCAAGGGAAGGGATCAACCAACGGTCTTATCAGCTATGAAAGCTATGAACCACAATAATGACCAGTTTGGCAAAGAAACCTGAATGGTGCAATGGTGGCATGCATATGTTGGTGGTAACCAACTCCTTTCTAATCGACTTAAGACTTGCTCAACAGGAGGGAAATGATGAGCAGTACTAGAAACATACCCAGCTCCCCAAAGTACTATCATAGTTCTTAAAGGAGAGCCCATTTACATCCATACAATGGCCAAGTTATGGATAATTCACCACATTATTAATTTAATTCACTTGCTTTCCTTTAGTTCTCTTTTGGATTTTTGTTGTTGTTGTTGTTCACAGTTTTCTCATCTGGCATACAAGAGATGAACTAAATGATTTCAGAAGCTCAGAGGCTCTCTTATGAAAACTGTATTCTCCTACAAATACAATTGCCCTGATGAATTCTGAAATGACAAAGAATGAAAACAAAACAGTTTTATCAAGTGGTGTAAACAGCATGTGGTATAGAAAGCCTTAAAAAAAAAAAAACCAGGAATTGAAGTTTGCTTGAATCTCTGCTGTAATTCTAATGACCTCTCTGATCTTCCTTCATCCTTCCATACCTCAGATTCTTATCTGTAAAATGGAGTTTGGCAGAAGCTTAACTTAGCCCCCTTCACTAGGTAATGTCTATGACAATTTCACAGGAATTGGGATTAACGCAATAAATTAATTTTATTTAAAACCACCTTATGTGTGCTATAAACTTACTTCAAAACAAAGCAAAGGCAACAGATAGGACTTAATTTTCTCACATAAGTGTTTGGGAACCTGAGGAATATTAGATTCTACTTCTTCCTAGTGGTAAACTTGAAGAAAGTACACAATAATCATTGTAAAGGTTACCCGTTCTAAACCTTGTCAAATGAGGCTTAGAATTATTTTTAATATTATAGCCCCCAAATATGATAGTGTTTACTTGCTTTTATTTCTTGTATACTGGTAATAAATAACCAGGTCGTTAAATGCATCTGAAATGAGACACACACTCCTTTGTAGCTGAGGCAAATATCACCTCCAGAACTGAGTCGTTCCTTGAACTGCCAATTTGGATAGAATTGACAAAATCAGGCAGAACAAGAAATTGGAACAACATCAACAGAGAAGCATTTTGCCAAGTTATTTTTTTTTCTTTTAGAATTATTTTAAATTTTCGTGGTTAGTTTATGGCTCTTTTCAAATAAGTAACAGGCATATAGCACCTGGGTCTTATAAGATGGTTAAAAGATAGAGGTAACAATAAAATTCATTGCATCACAACTGTTAGAAAAGATGAGCTCAACAAAAAGTGGCCTAGAACTATCTTATATATTGTCCATAATAGCATCCCAGTGTTGTAGCAACATGGAAATTCAGACAGAAACCACCATGTAAAGTTTTCACATCTATATTATGTTAATTAAAACAGGAAAAAAAAAAACCCTACCAAAAATCCCCAAAGAACTCCAGAAAAGATGTCCCCTTAAATTACAAGCTATTTAGTTTGTCTCACTAAACTAGAGGAAGCACCTATGTGTTTTGAGAAATAGCATGTCATGGCAATACTAAGACAATATGGAGGTACTCATGATGTATTTCTTCTCCTTAAGATTTAATGTAGTCTTTTAATCATAAGCATGTACTTCACTGGCAATAATAACAACTTTCTAGCTTCAATGCTTTCTTTGCAAGTAAGTGGACACCAGACGTCTGTCTACTTAGTCATTTCCTTGAACAGATTTTGATAGTCTAAAGCCATACAAAAACATCACATTCAGTGCAAAAGACCACAGAATTCTTGCATCTAAATGACTGCAAAAAAAAAAAGCAATATTCTTCTGCTCTTTTATTTGGTATCATGTTGATATTTCTGATTTGCCGATCTTCTCTTAGACTTAGCAAATTTTACTCCTGTAGCTCAACTTTAAAAATGCAAACAAAAGATTTTTTTCTGGCCTCTTCCACACCAGTACTCAAGGATGCAAAGATCATGTTCCTAAATATAAATCATGAGTTCTCCACATTTCCGGTGGACAGGAAAAGTATGCTAGTATGGGAATAAACAAGTAGTAGGAGGCTTGCTATGTACCTCTCGGGATGCGGCTTGCACGCTGGCCAGTCTACAGTCTGGCTGTTGAATTTTCTCTCCTCTTTATTTACCCTTAAATTAAATGCTTTTAGGACTGAGATTCTTACATAAGATCCTTAATATGGTTTTCAGGGCCTGAAAATCTTCAAGAATTTGGGGATTTTTTTTTTTCATCTGCGGAAAGCAGATATTTTTCATTAAAATTTCAAACAAGGTAAAAATTGCCATGTAAGGTTGTTTTCTAGAATATTACATTGAAAATGACCTCTTAGACTTCAGAACGCAGCCCTTGCCAGCAGAACCGCATAGTTACTGAGATGCTTAGGATACCTATCTATTTTCTTTTCTACAGAGGGCCAATGAGTAAGAGGGACAAGGGCAAGCCTGCATAAAACTCCAGACAAAAGTGTGAGTTATTATCTAGAAACTTTGAAATTTCTGTTTGACTTAATTATTGACAAACTTTTCAATGTGGGCCAGCAAATTGCTCTGCCTCCCAAAGGCCTAGATTCTTCTTGTCTTGTAATGAAAGGCTTTGGATTATGTAACCGCTAGCATTGCTTTATTGAAATACCTGGAGTGTCCACAAATTATTTTGTTGATACTGCCAAGATGAAAGAGATGCAGCTCCTTGCAGGTAGAAGGAGTAAATGGCAGGAAAGCAAAGATTAACTTCTCCAAGCAAATGGTAAGTTACACTAGAGTGTTCTTTTGGATTCAGGTGCAATTCATTTTCAAGGTGTCAAAACTGCTAAAGTCTCCATGTTCTTTATGGTCTGGCCATATTTGTTTACAGTTCCAACTCTTCTAAGTGATTGTAAGTAACCGAGGAAAAGCCCTATTTCTCAGCCATAGAATGTTTTAAAATTTGGATTCCATTTACTTATTTGTGTGTGTCATGGTAGGCACATGCCACGATGCACTTGTGGATCAGTTTTCCCCTCCACCATTCAGGTCCCTTGGAATATCTCTCAGGCTTGGCAGAAAATGCCTGCTGTTTCATCATCCAATCCCACCACCACCTCTAGAATTTATAAAGTAATTCCTGTGCAGAACAAGAAAGATAATAGAGATGATTGAGAATATAAATGAGACATCAATAGAGACTGAGACTTCTTGTGACAATTCATTGGCAAACAGTGAAATCAAGATTATTGTGCAATAATAAATTTTACTTATGCAGTGGGATGTACAGACAGGTAGGGTTAAAGTTGGATGGAGTCAGGAAATAGAATACCTAAAATGTTGTGGATACTCTGATAGAATATGTGAGAATGTAGCCCAAATTAACTTCTAAATTTTTGTGCTGGACCCTCATTAATACAGGAAAATATACAGAGGAAGCAACTTGAGAGTAATGATTGGTTGTTAAAGCTTGGTGGTGCTGCTGGGATACCAGCTCACATGCCTTTTGGTATTCCTAGGTAGGCATGACATTTGAGATGCAAATGTGCTGTTCACTCTGGAGCAGCAGCTAAAAATGCTCAAGAACATTGATTTCTTAAAGATGTTTATATAACACACAAACAAGTAACCATTATACAGACTAAACAGGTTATACTTAGGAAGTAGAAATATATGTATGTAATAAGAATTACTGAAAAAGAGGCTGTGAATCTGAAGAAGAGCAGAGAAGGCTACATGGGAGGGCTGGGAGGGAAGAAAGGAAGGGGAAATGTTGTAATTATAATTTCAAAAATTAAAATTAAAAAAGTTGTCTCTATAAGATATTCAAATTCAGTTGCCAGCGGAATATGTTTCTGGGCCCAAGTTGCACATTCAGAAAGTTGGAAAAGGAAGCCGGGGCGGTGCACACGCTGACCTGAGTGTGGTCGGCCAGCTGCTATTAGATGAAGAAGCAAAGTAAATTTAGGTAAGAGCAAGTGAGAAGGAAAGGAACTCTAGAGAATACAAATTGAGGCACAGGAGACAGGTAACAAGGCTTCAAAAAATACAAGCTCGGGATAGCGAAACAATGAAGAAAATGTATTTTCAAAGAAATACTTCCGAGTCTGACAATTTAACTCCACACTGTTGGATACACACAAAAGCACCTGGCTGGTCTGATCATCACACCTGAGAAAAAACAGGCCCGAGAAACAGCCTCCTGACATGCTTTTCATGGACTGGTGAATGCAGCCGTTACAGATGCAGAGAAGGAGAACAGCGCCTGGCTCGCTCCTGATGCGGAACTCCTGCACCGCTGGCCTGATGCAGCCGCTTGCTCCGAAGTGCCTCTGGGCCGAATGCAATGAGCCCTTACACCTGTGCAAGGTGGCCCCAGGCTTAAGCTTAAGACACTTTTATAGCAAAAATTAATTAGCTCAGGAACAAATATTGACTGTGAATAAGTGTCTTAAAAATTTAGCAAACGTCATATTCATATCACATTTTTGCTATTTTTTCAAGAAATTACTACATTTGCAAATAGCATTTAAAATATGCTTATTGCAGAAGTCATGAGCCACAGATGGGGATCAAGATTTAGTTTCCTAAACTTTCATTGTTTTCTAGATTTTATTTTAGTTTATACTTATTGGCGTTTTGCCTACATGAATGTTCGTATGTGCTCTGCATGTGTGTCTAGTGTCATGTCTGTGGAACTGAAGCCACCATGTGGGTACTGGGAAACCAGGTCCTCCACAAGAACTGCCAACATTCCTAAGTGCTGAGTCATCCCTCCAGCCTCCTGTGCTGAGGCTTTGAACTGACTTTTTTTTTTTCTTTTTTTTGCAAGTCCCTATCCACAGTAACAGGATGGATTTCACTCTTGAACTCTATTGCTAGATTACATATTTTATAAAACAAACCACAAGAGATAATCATACAGTCTGCTTCTGAAACAATCATCAAAGGGGTCTGAAGTAAGAGAAGCATTTGCTACATAAGTTAACGTGCTAAGAAATCAAGCACATAGTGTCTGTGTAATACCAAAATGTAATCACTAATGAATGGAATGAAAAACTCATAATTTAAATTCTTTTCATATGAAATTTGACTTGTCTCAAAATATTCAGTTAGGACATATGAGTTAATTGAGTTTTCTCACTGAACCATTTGACTCATGCTTTCTATTCATGTTTACAGGGACCCTCACAATGACAGACTATCTAGAAATATGATCTTCCCAAAAACAGTTAATATAGGAGAAAGCTGGGCTTGATTAGAGTTGGCTCGTGTGCATTAACAGGTTATTAAAATTAGCAAACTCCAGATTCAGTGGAAATGAATTCATGATGAATGAGACAAAGACGGAAGTGAGGCGTGTGTAAGCCCAAGAACACCAAGCACTACCACGAGAAGCCATGGAAACTCAAAAGGAGCCAAGAAGATTGTCCCCTAGAAGAACCTCAGGGAAGGTGTGTGGTCCAGCCAAAAACCTGATTGCAGATGTCAACCTCCAGAATTTTGAAAGAAATAAATTGTTTTGTTTTAAGATGCACTTTGTGGCAATTTGTTGTATACATCACTTCAGACAAACAAAATAAGCCCACCATTTCCAGGAAAAAAAAAAGTCTGAATCTGGCTTGCATAAGCTTGAAGGCTTGCCTATTACCCCAGGAAGCTGGGTGTCCTGAGGTCACTTAGTAAACCTGTTTTCATTGACACTGGAACACAAGACCAACATCTGCTTGTGCTCTTGGCTCTAGACATTATATCCTGCTGCCACTTGACTTTATGAGAATAATTCAATAGAGAAAATGACCCCAGAAACTTGTGTTATAATTCAGAGGGAGCAGGCAGAGTGTGAGTGGACGGCTTCATTGATGGGAGGGCAGGACAAACAATCTTCCACCCTGGCTTATGAAATAAGCTTATGTGCCACTCGCTTGCTCTCACTATTCTAAAATGCTACTTATCTTTCAAGCCACAAAACAGCTCTGGTGCCAAAGCTGTAAAAAATGTTATACGACCCTTCTTGCCATCTTTTCAAGGTGGGCTGACAAAGAAAAGGACTACAAACAGGAAAAAAGTGGTTTAATAAAGTTTAAATAGTAGGTAATAATATTAATCTGCTGTGCTGCAGTGTCGATTAAGAGATTGAACAACTGCCTGGAGTTGTAATTGGATTTTTCTGTGTTTTCTCCAAACCCTGGGGGCCCAGTCTTGATAAATCCTGGGTTTGCTTTCTATTTATTCTCTATGAATGACTCTCTGTAATGGACTGATCTGTAGAAACACACAAGGCCTTGTGGTGCATAGAAGGCTGTGGTGGTTCTCTTTTTAGACTGCAGCTCTGTAGCTTCGAAAGCATGAGTAATTAATACAGTGAATCACTGGGCTAATTGCTGTCTACATATTTCATAAGCACAATAATATACAAGACTGTAACTCAGGCACTCCTTGAGCACAGCCATGTGTAAAGCGGTGTACTGGAAAACTGCCTCCTGTTGAAACTGGGAGGAGAGATCCACCCTTCACTATGATGTTATTCAAGGTAGTCAAATGTAAAATGAAAGAGGAATGCTGCTTCACAGAAGCATATAGTTTGTGTGCATCTCAGGCAGGTGAAGTTCATAGTCAGTTCACAACTTTTCAAAGAACATCATCATTTTCTCTCTGTCTTCAAAATGCTCTTTTCAGTATATTGTGCACAGGATGATCTATTCACTGGTTATATTTCTAATTGCACACAGTTATAAAACACAAAATCTGGTCTTGTATACAAAGAAATGGGTAAAATTGGGGTTCATTGGTACAACTTCAATAACACACATCAAGATGGTCACAACTTCCAGTAACCCCAGCTCCAGGGGATCCAGTACCTCCATTGTTCATAAGCACCTACACTCATGTACACATAAGCACATACAGATATACATTATTATAAACAAAATATATCTGAATTTATTAAATAAAAATAAGCACACGCTATTTCTGTTTTCAAGGAGTTGATTTCTGTCCAAGGGTAGGCACCATTCTCCTAGCTCTCACAGAAGTGGTTCTCCATGCTAGGTAACCTTCATGGTCAGGTGGGCTTTCTGCTCAAATGTCATGGTTCTCTACCCAATTCCAGATCTGTTGAACTTGCACCTTCAAGGTTGGGGTATATAAACGTTCCTCAGCAAGCAACACTTGTGATTGGGTGGCAGGTGTGTCCAGTACACTATCTGGAGGGCAGTACCCTATGAGAACACTCTATGGAGTGGGGATGGTGATGATAGGGAATATATGAAACTTCTTTAGCTGTAGAATAGAACAGGCAGGACCCAAGGACAGTCTTCATGTTTCTGTTCTTGGTCAAAGGCCCTCATGACCTAATCTCATGAATCTTCTCTGAATCTCAAGTTGTCTCTCATGTCTGTTTAATCAACAGAATTAGTCAGTAATTTTGACTATATTTATTAGCATTTTAGAAAACTAAGAATTATCTGGGTCAGAGTGAATCAGCAGCTGATAACAAACCAAGATTGTTCTATGACAGTAAGAGTACTATTGTAGTCTCAATAACACCCCAGAGGCAATCCTCCCACACTTCTGAGCACTCACAGAATATGACCACACAGTAGGAAAGAAGGCACTGTTTGCTGCATAACAAAGCAGAGTGGGAAATGTGGAGAATGTTGGGAATTTAGAAAGTCAAAGCACATTGCAGCTGAGAAGGATGAAGTTTAAGAAACATCAGATGACTCTGCTCTGAGAACATCAAGGTGATGCCTAGTCATGCTGTTCTCATGTGCTCCTTTGCAGTTCTCACTTTGTAGTCTCACCTTGGCCCTCACCCAACATTCTCCCAAAACTCATTATGTCGCTGAGTAAAAGAGATTCCTAGGATGGATCTCACCTCCACTACCATGCTGAGCTGAGGTTCTCAAGAACATGAGGCATGGATTCAAAGGTTATCTTTCTGATTATTTCAGAGGACAACAAAGAAAGACAGAAAAAATAGAGGATAGCAAAAAGAAAGAAGGAAGGAAGACAGGGAGGAAGGGATGGAGGGAGGGAGGGAGGGGAAGAGGGAAGGAGGAGGAGAATAAGGAAGGAACTAAGGAAGGAAGGAAGGGAAGAAGGAAGGAAGGGAGGGAGGGAGGGAAGGAGGGAGGGAGGGAGGGAGGGAAGAAGAGAATAAGGAAGGAACTAAGGAAGGAAGGAAAAGACCAGAATGAACCAGAGGAGTACTCATGATGAAACGATTTTGGTTTGAGTAAGAAGATTATACAGCTGAGTGAAAACCAGCACTTAACTCAGCCATTTCTGCTATTTCCTTTCTGTTCCTTGACTCCCCCAAGGAAGAATGACCCAGGAATAGCAAATACCACCTCAATTCAACTAACCAAACAGGGAACTCTAGTTTTTCATTTTTCTTCTCTTCCTTAAGTCTTCCTTTTACAGTTTGCCTTATTCCTCTTGTGAAGGTAAAGGTGAGAAAAGAATGGCATTTGTCAGAGACTCCTTTATGAGATGTGATCCCATGGTGGTAGAGTCTATTATCACAGAGACTCTCATTTTAATCATGCTTGGTTGGTTATTTAAAGATATCTCAAGTAATACAGATTCAACTTATCCAAAGCATTAATTTTTACCCAGGAAAAAGCTGGTGTGAGGCATGAAAGAGCCATGAGAAAGCCAAAGACAATTTTCTGAGAAAATTACTCATTGACTTAATTTACTTTAAATTGCAAAACTCTGCTTCTCAAGTTCATTCATTTTCTGGCCCAGGCAAACTCATGAAGCCGGTGGTTTCTCTCTGCTCACTGCAACTGCTTGTGCTACAGTCTACTATTGTGTTCTCCATCTAATACTGATATATTCAAGGAGTATTCTGGTTAGTCTATCCCTCCACCACTGTTAACTCTGCTACACTGACTTCATTCCTGCATTGTGGAGTATTAATTTAAGATGTGTTACATTTGTTTATGTTGTGGAATATTTGTTTAATGGTGGAAGGATATGTTGCATTCTTTTATGCTGCATTTGTTTAACTCTGTAAAACTATGTTACTTTATCCATCTAAAACACTTGATTGGTCTAATAAAGAGTTGAATGTCCAATAGCTAAGCAAGAGAGAGAAATAGGTGGGGATACCAGGCAGAGAGAATAAATAGGAGGAGAAATCTAGGCTTGAGAGAAAGAGAATAGTGAGAAAAGGAAAAGGAGAGGAGGAAGCCAGGGGCCAGCTACCCAGCCACACAGCCAGCCATAGAGTAAGAAGAAAAGAAAGATATATAGAACAAAGAAAGGTAAAAAGCCCAGAGGCAAAACATACTTAAAGAGAAATGGGATAATTTAAGTTAGAAAATCTGGCTAGAAACAAGACAAGCTAAGGCCAGGTATTTATAAGTAAGAATAAGTCTCTCTGTGTGTATTTGTTTGGGAGCTGGGTGGCAGGCCCCCAAATAGTATAAAAACCAATGATACCTGCTCCTTCATGTTTCTTCCCCATTCCTCTACATTGCTTTCACAGAAGAGGAGAAGCTGTGGATTCCTTCTGGGTTAATATGGTTCCATCAAGGAAGACCCCCTAAGAGGTTTCCAGATGATCCAACATTCAGAATAGCTTCAAAGCAACTGGCTCAGAGAATACAGCCTCACAGACTACTCCAGTCAGGATTTGACTATAATCCTAAAATTTTCTTTGTGTCTCCATAAGACTACCAATGTCCCCAGTCAGCAGGAAGCAGCCTAAAACCTACATCCACATTCCCAAAATATGGATTATGGATGTTTGTCTTTGTTTAGGCGTTGGTTATAAATTGTTATTGGCCATAGTCAATCTCTTTTTAAAAGAAAGAAGGGGGATATGATATAGATATGATAGGATAAAAGGGTAGATTATTGAATCTGCTTTTAGAGAGCCACAACTTGTTTAAAATGTTTTACATTGCTATAGATTTTAGTTTTATTTTACATTGCTATAGATTTTAGTTTATTTTACAAATTTAAAGTTAATTTTGTTATGCTGTATGCTTATTTCTGCTCTTGTTTAAGGTACTATGTTTATGCAGCTCATTTAAAATTATAATATATAATTAAGAAATATAGATTATTAGTGATCTATGATAATCAAACTTATAGTCATGTTAAGTTTTCTAGGTATGTGTAGATATATTTCAATTAGAAAGGTAATCTTCAAACACTTCAAAGACTTACAGAATATGACATTTAAAATGTTTTAAGACCTTTGACTGTTCTGGACATTGAGACACATCTGCTCCTGGCAGCACCAGTTACTTCAAAGAGGTTGATGGGCATCAAAGAAACTCCACATGTAGTTTGCTTTCTTTATGGCAAAAATAGCCATTTGGCCAATAAACTGCTCTGCCTGGATTGTTTCATAATATGTTATATAAACTGGACATACAGGACCCATAGGAAAATGACCACTGAATTTGCCAAAAAAAAGGAGAAATGGTCCTTCAGGTTCCTGCTTCACAGAGGAGACTGCCAGACATTCTACAGAACACAGAGAAAAATAACTGAGAGACTCTAGGTCTATACATTCAAGATGGAGGACCCAACATTACAGAGGAACTTTGGGTGACTGTCCAGGCAGCCAGATGTCTGTCATTTTTAGAACTTTGGAAGTTGCTTACAATATACTTCCTGTTTACTTAGGTATTATTATATTCTTCTGGGGTCTTCAATGTAGTTGAAGACTAAACAGTTATAACTATAATTTTCCTTGGTTACGATAAAAGAAAATTAGATATAAAACCTGAGACTCACAAAATAGGATAAATGATAAAATATTTTCTTTAATTTTGCCAAATACAAATAGACTAGGTATTGTAACTGTAATTCCTGCTTGATAACTGTTCTATTATATGTAATTTACTGTGTTAAAGTTAAAAAATTCCTTTTTGATTAGGCAGAAAAAGAGAAATGCTGTGGAATGTCTTTCTATATGCTGTGAATTTGTGTTGCTATGATTGGTTAATAAAGAAGCTGTTCTGGCCTATAGTGAGTCAGGTTATAGGCAGGCGGGAAATCCAAGAGAGAGACAGGAAGAAGAAAGAAAGAAGCAAGAGAGACACCAGCCCACCACCCAAGGAGCAGCATGCCAGCAGACTGGTAACACCATGGCCAGGTGGCAAAACATAGATTAATGGAAATTAGTTGATTTGGGATGTGTTTTTTTCTTGGTCTGAGTGGCTACGGGACCAGGCATGACTCAGAAAAATCCAGCTACAATTTCTTTCTACTAGGTGAATTCTGGCTAATCTGATAAATTCATGCAAGTATCACTAGAAATTATTATAGCTTGAATTGTGTCTGCCCAGATATATATCTTTAAAAAGTTCAAAAATCACCAGGTTGTGGTGGCGCACGCCTTTAATTCCAGCACTCGGGAGGCAGAGGCAAGCGGATCTCTGTGAGTTCAAGGCCAGCCTGGGCTACAGAGTGAGTTCCAGGAAAGGCACAAAGCTACACAGAGAAACCCTGTCTTGAAAAAACAAACAAACAAAAAAAAAAAAAAAAGTTCAAAAATCACAACCCCCGTTTCTTACACTGAATGTTTCTGTCTCTTCAAAATTCACATTGGAATCCTAAATTCTATTACAAGGGTCAGTCTTTGCGAGATAATTCTATATGGAAAGTGAAGCCCTCCTGGGAAGGTGAACCTTATGTGTGGTACCCTACAAAGCTTGATCCTTCTCTCTGCTCTGAGACGGTGCAATGGGAAGTCAGTGGTGGGTAGCCTAGCAGAATGTCCTCACTAGGCCATGCTTGCAGGCTCCTTCACCTTGAGTTTGTAGCCTCAGACATGTGGACAGAGATTTGTGCTGTCTAAGGGCCACTCAATCATGGGAATGGTCCCCCAGCAGAGTGGAGTGAGGACAGCTCATTGTCTTGCGGTATTCCTTTACTTAGGAATCAGGCCACTGCTGATGGCATTCTTGAACATGTACTCACACTGTATCAGTTCAGACCCTCAACTCAACACAGCTATGGTGCTTATGAGTCCATGGGAAGAGACACAAAGCTATAAGAGGTACAACAGGGATAGCAGAAGTAGAAGGTGGAGCTTTTTCCTACAAGCTGAGGGGCAGCTGAACTTGACAGGAGCTGGAAAGCGAAAGACCTGGTCATTTCTAGATGCTTTGACCAGATACTCTGTACCTCTATCCTGCAGAACTAAGAGAGAAAATAATTTGTAGTATGAAGCAACCAAGGTTAAAGCCCTTTGTTACTATAACCATGGAGCACATACAAAGATGAGCTTGTTAAAATCTTATATCTTAGCAACTTGCATATGCCCACTACAATAAAGCTTTCAATAAACAGTGACATAGCAGAATCAATGCCACTAATCATGTGACTTGAGCACCTGCCATGTTAATGAGAAAGGTATCAAGAAGGCAAGGAATGTGTGGCATTCATCCATGACACACACAGATCTTGATTTCAGAGTTCTTTGAGTTGACAGAGTACTACAACCTGATGTCTACACTGTCCTGCCAGAGACTTCAGCTTCCAAATAGAGCACAACAGAACAGGACAGGGCAAAATAGGAGCTTGTTGGAAGAAATAGCAAAGCTTTGCTTACTCTGGCTGAGACTTTCTCTCCTTTTTACAGTTTTAAATTTTACATATTCTTCTCTATTTCAGAAAGAGGCACTTGTGTCTACTCATAGGGTAAAACATTACAGGAAGATGGAAAAATTTAAATCTACACCCCCAAAACTCTGTAGTCCTTAGCACTTTGACAGTGGGTAAAGTCACTTGCCACCAAGTCTGAAGGCCTAAGTTTGATCCCCAGGACACACATGGTAAAAGGAAAGAATTAACTTACACAAGTTGTTCTCTGACCTAAACACCCCCCCATACTAAATCAATCAACCAATAAATTTAATAATGAATGTAAAATAAATGAATAAATGACATAATGAATGTATGTAGTCTGAACTGACATATCCTGATGGAAAGGAGTTAACATTTGTAACTTCATGAGTGCTCTGCTAGGGACCTCCTACAACTCCCATCTAATGGTCATTTTCACTGACCCTGAAAACTTTTATTTTAGTTGAAATCCATTTGCTGATGACATGATGCGTAGGGGGATATGTCTGAGAGTCAATGGAAGGAAAGTAGATTCTGGCCTGTGTTCCACAAAATATCCAAACACCAAAACAAGAAAAAGCACACTTGAACAGGAATTATTAAAAAAAAAAAAAAAAAAAAACAAACAACAAAAAAAAAAACCACAGTAGTAAGTGCAATTAAAAGTGAGTGGAAAATATAGTAAAATTGGATTTCCAATCTCTTTACTTCCAAAATTTTCACCACTGGAGTTCTCAAGAATTTCCTTTGGGCTACATTTTCCTACTCTGAATATTGTGGGGGATTGACTGTTTGAGAAGGAATGAGCCCAGGCCATTTGGCTCTGTGAGGTGAGCAGGTTCAAATTGCTGAAAGAAAGGGAAGGAGGAAGGGAGGTACTGACGAGGGGCTGCAGTGAGAAACAGAAGAGCACGCTTTCCTGGGGAGCAAGCCCTGAGTGTGTGAGCAGTGCTTCCACTGTCCTCAGGCACACTGATTGGCACCATGTCCATCTGTCAGGTGTCCATGGTCTTCAGTGATGTAATGAGTTTGTGTTAGTCCCTTTTAGATGTTTCATTGAAGCTCCAGTCATCTATCACAGTTACAAGGCATATAAAAGATGACTGACTATTCAAAAATTGTCTCTCTGCCTGAAAATAATTTTTCACTACAAAATACTTTCCATCCTGGTAGATTAGCAAAAGATGTCCCCAAAGTTTCAAATAAAGAAAGAAATACCACCTATTAGTTCAGTAACAGGCAGCATATAGCACTTCCTATAAGTGTTTCTGCTTCAGAGTTTATCCACAACTTTTTGGAAGTGTCACATTTTTATTAAAGAAAGAGTATGGAAATACTCTCTGCTCAAATATTTCAACAAAAGTTTCTCAATTACTGTCCTGCCCATACTAGAGGCTCTTATAAAAACAGTTAAACCCAACATAGATTAAGAAACAATGTTTCAAGATTGCTTGAATATAAATCAAAGTATAAGATCTTTGACTTTATAAACTAGAAGAAAGTCAAAAGATATTTACTATGAAATTATGCATGGTGATATGAGATTCAATGTTTATGTAATTCAACCAGGGAAAGAGACCAAGTCAATAGCACAAGTATCAGAATTCAGAGATCTTCGCTTCAGTTCAAATCCTCTGTCAATTAATTCCATGCCAATTCATAATTATTTAAATAATTAATTTGAGTAGCCAATCTTTCTGTTATTTTCTGGATTTTATTCTGAGTAGCATTAAAACCAAAATATAACATTTACCAAGTAAATTTTAGACATTTTGAACTCTAATTTTGGACATTTGAACATCTTGAAGCTCTCAGCGCTCATAGAAGAAACTTCTTTCTGCAAAAACAGACTATTATAGAAATCCACAACTAGTTTAAATGCAAATAACAACTGACTGTAGAGTGCCCACTCCATCTGAAACATCTGCAGAACAATGCCATACCCAAGGCTCAGGGAAAATCATGGAAAAAAGAGATAGAAAGATTGTAAGAGCCAGAGAATCAGGTTGCCTGCTACTAGATAGTATCTTCTAGACAGGACAGGGAAATTGCACACATGTAATCTCAACAATCATGGTTGTCCATACAAGCCTAAAAAATGGCATGCCATTGTGATGGGAGAAAAATCCACAAGGCCTCATCCTTAGATGAAGAGCTATAGGCAATAAATGGCTGCCAAGAGAGTGAGAACCAGTGTTTATCCAGGGATGAGTTCCTTGATGGGTTATCCAATCCTAAGTGGTCAGCTCTAAACAAATGTACACATGAGCAACACTACATGGACTCAGTAGTTTATATGTGTGTGTGTGTACCTATGTGTAACAGTGGTATTATCTGAGAAGGAGTGGGGACCATGGCAGGAGTTGGAGGGGGAAAGAAAAGATGGAAATGATATAGGGTACTCATGTATGAAATTCTTTAAAAAGTAAAAAAAAAAAAAATTTCTAAAAATTACAAAAAAAAATCTCCAAATGGTAGGTAATTCCTGACATTATTGTAGATTATCTCGGAGAGTCGAGTGTAATCTAGGGATATGATGGAAAGTGTTTTGATGTGGTAGGCTCTGGGCTCTGTTGCTGCCTTTAAAGATGGAAGGAGGGATATACATGAAGGATCATGGTTGCTCCTAAGAGATAGATAACCCAAGCCCAGGAATTCCTCTCTAATGTCTCCAGCAAGGAACACAGCTCTGCTGACTTCTTAGCCCATTATGACCTGTAATAGCTCTGATATACACAGTTATGAGAAAATGGTGTTGTATTGGTTTAATATGTTGTATCTGCAGTAATCAATGAAAATAATAAACATCCCTATAAGTTAAAAATTCTACTTATTACAAAACTAGCAGGAGGGCACAGTTTAGAGTCTTGGATACTGAAATTGAGGGTTAACAGTTGGAGCAAAAGCAGCAGGATCAGCCTGAATTCTGCCAGTTAATAACAGAGATACTGCACATTTAATTTTCTCTGGGCCTAAGCTCTGTGCAGCTGCTAAATCCTGTGACCTTTCAAGATCTTAGAAAATCTAATTGTGAAAACTATGCCGAGCTTCTCTCTTTCTGTTCTCCCCCACTGTTGCTAACACCAGTTGTGTATATATCTGTCTACAACACCCTGAAGGGCTTTCTACGAACCTACCTCGTGCAAGCTTCCTGGCCCTGGCCCTGGCCCTGGCCCTGGCAGCAATGAGGCACAAGGAACAGTGAAGACAAGGCCTTTGATCCCATGTGTCTTTCTTATGGTGGGGAAAGAAAAATATACAGAGAATAAGCAAAACACATAAATATTGTGAATTCAAAGAATGATAATTGATAGAATTTTCTAGCAAGGAGACCAGGAACTGATGGCAAAATATAGGCATGAGTTCAAGGACACAACTGATGGAGCATTGTTTGAGTTCAGAAGTAATGTATTTAGGGAACTTCACAGGAAATGATCTGAGTATAGAACATTCCAGAAAGAGACAGTAGAAAGATTAGAAGGAAGGACTGTTCCTGATATGTCTAGAAAGAGAATGGCAGAATAGACAAGTCATTGTGAACTGAATGAGATAAATGAAAAAGGAAGGAAGGAAGGAAGGAAGGAAGGAAGGAAGGAAGGAAGGAAGGAAGGAAGGAAGGAAGGAAGGAAGGAAGGAACAGATACAGACACTACAGTGGCCTCTTGTTATGTGCCAGTGGGGTGAATATTACTCTTTCTCCAGAGTAACAATGTGTCTTGTCTTAGTTACTTTCTCTCTACTATGATAAAATAATCTGACAAAGGCAACTTAGTGGAGAAAGGCTTTGTTTGGTATTACAGTTCCAGAGAGGATATGGCTACTGACATGGAACACATGGTTGAAGGTTAGAATAGCAAGGTCACTGGAGCAAGAAGCCGGCTGGTCACATTGTAGCCACACTCAGAAAACAAAGAGTGAACAACCAGAGGGCTCAGGCTATAAAGGTCCAGTGACTCATTTTCCTCAGCAAGACCCCACCTCCTAAAGGTTCTATGACCTTCCCAAACAGTATCACCACCTGCTGGGACCCAAGTGTTAAAACATGGGCTGCAGCAGGATGTTTCACATTAAAATAACAATTCTTTAAACTGATACACTCCTTACCTGACTTCACCACTTTAAGGAGAGTCTATCTGTGTGAAAGTTTGGTCATGTGTGGTAGAGAAATCTGCTAGAAATCTCAAGATAAACACTCTTTTTAAGCTAATAAGTATTGAGAAAAAGTATTGTGATGCTTTTCCATTTAGCACATTACTGAACATTACAATAATGAAAAACAGAGTACTGAGGCAGTCAAGGGAAGGGCAGAGAACTAAAATATTCATGAGGAAAAAAAAGTAGCAGATCCTAATTAATATCTGCCTATTTTGATAGGCTATATTGTACACATTTCTATTCCTATAGGAACTAACACACATACACACACACACACACACACACACACACACACACACACACACACACACCAAGAGTGCTCAGCTTTGAGTCGGCTGATGATTTCCTTTGGCTCTTGTCTGATTAAATCAGAGTTCTCTGTATTGTGCTTACTTTCTGAGATTTCAGGACTGATAAATTATCATTCTCCATTTTCCCTGCAATTCCCTGACATTATCTTGCAAGAACGATTCACTTTTGAAGGCAACATATGGATAGACTGTCAGATTTATAAATGAAAGCTACTTAAGGACAGCTCTGTGACAGTGATATGAGCAAGGGTTAAGGGACTTACAATGAAAGCCTCCACGTATCTGATTTCAGACCTAACTCTCTAAAGCAAGACTGATCAGATTTAATTTGAGTGCTTGAAATGGGGGTCATGGCAGCTACAGATACATGGTGAATCGTTTACCCACACCTACCTTTTGGATATCAACCCTTGTACTCTTGTCTAAATAGGCTCACAGTTTAGGTGTGAAAGCAAGTCAGATCACCTTCCACCTCTGCTTTTAGCTTTACTGATTCGCTGCATAACCTTTCTGTAAAAAAAAAAAAAAATCCTGTTTTCCCTGATCTAATTCAACCACATCGCTCCTCCTTTCACAGATTATGTTCTGTTGGGAATGAGACTGCAAATTCACACTGCCCCTTTCCTTTGGGTAGTCATACAGAAAGCATAGAATTAAAATGAATAAAGCGTTCGTGAACTGGATAGTGGAAGAAGAAAAGATGCCCTGTATATATCATTCATTCATGTCACCAAAAGGTATTCTTAAGAAGCCTCTGTTAAGACAAATTAATTTGCCGCTTGCTAAAGCTTTGTTTTATAAAGTGTCAAGGGGTTTGAAAAGTATATAGGCAGTGTTCAAAGACAGCAAGGCAAATATATGCGGTGCTTATATTATTTACCAGTGGAATTTGGCAAGCAGCTCTAGTTTGCATATATTTGAGTTAGGAAAAATTCATTTGTACATCTCTAGTAAGAATATTAATTCAATTTTTGCTGAAGGCCTGGAATGTGAAATTTTCTGTGTGTGGTGCCATGAGGGAATCAAAGAGGAGTAGGGAGATTTAACAGGCTATACAACATAAATAGAAATAAGAATAAAGAGCTGTTGTAGGAGCAAATGTCTTTGGAGACAATTATCCCTGGCTATTTTACTTGAAGAGTAGGATATGAAAATATCTTTGAAGAATAAAATATCATTGCAGCAGAATGCCTTGTCTATTTCAACATGGAGGAGCCATATGTGTTTGGACTGCCACAGGTCTGCTTGGCTTATACCTGTGCTCGGCAAGACAATAATGGTTTGGAATGGTTAATCACCATTGCCAATTTGACTAGAATCACCTAGGAAGCAAATCTCTTGGCATATCCATGAGGATGAGTCCAGAGTAAGTGAGGAGGCAATTCCTGTGCTGAGTGTGGGTGGCACAACACAACAGTTTGAGGAAGCAGATTGAATAAGAGGAAAGAAAGAAAGCAGACCATGAACAGAAATCTCTGCTTTCTGATTGTGGCCAACACTGTGAGACCAAAATGAGCCATCTTAGAAATAAGACCAAAATGCTTTCACCCTAAAATTAAGGCCTAAGATTTCTCCCTTTAGGAATAGGCCATGAGTTACTGAAATGAGTCAGTTCAGATTCCAGAAACCAGGAAGTGTACAGAGTCACAAGGTAGTCACGAGGTAATGCCTGCCTGACTATGGAATATCCTCTCCTGGTTTCCAGGGTAACTGACCACAGAAATGCCCCCACCTGAGGGCAGCCAATGAGAAATGGTGGTGGGCAACCACTCCCTTAGAAATAAGATTAAGCCATGATTTCTAGAAAGCCCCTAGAAGCAAGCCAATCAGAATTGTACCCATACTAGCACCCCTAAATGATGTAACCTTGTGGCTTTTGCCTTTAAAAGCTGAGCTTGCAGAGAGGCAGGCACTTCCTCCAGCCTCCACTGTGCTGATCTGTTGAACGAAGTCCCTGCCTAGGCTTGTATTGCTTTTGGATATCCCGAATTAAACCTTGCTTTTGCATTCTGGCATGCTCATCTTTAGCGGTCTCTCTGGGGGTCACGATCTGGGCACAACAGCACCATCTTGTCACGTCATGCTCCTACCACCATAGCCTAGTCTTGCTCTTGCTGTTACACCTTCCCTGCTGTGATAAACCAATGTCCAAACTATGAAGGAAAATAAGCCCTTCCTTCCTAAAGTGGCTTTTGTAGGTAATATACTGAACAGGTAACTAATACACCTTGTAACCTTTAGAAACAAGAGCCTAACAAAACCCCCACTTGTTTTACTTTTGAGAATTACAATTCTGTGTCCTGTGCAGGTCCTAATACAAGTGCACTCATTTAACAAATATGTCATGGATATGATAGAATACCTACTATATTCCAGGCCCTGTTCCTATGTTTGAAGTACCAGGTAGGATTTTCCCGCATGGAGAATCTAGAAAGTTCAATTGGACTTAGAAATAAACTGTACAAGTATTTATTATTACATGTTATAGGCAATTTTCTCCCCAAGCCTTTCTTATCTTCACAGATAAACTAAACAAAACAGTGTGGCATCCTCATTTGTTTCCTTATGTCCCTCTATTTGTAAAGTCTACACACTAGCATACTAAGCTTAGGTGGCCAGATATTCATCTGCTGTTCTCTCCACTCTTAGAATCCAGTCAGATTTTCAGAGGAACTCAATGAGAAACACAAGTACATCGGGTGTCAAAGTCTCAGCACTGTGAACAAAGAGAAAGGGACAAAGGAAAAAGGCCTTAAAACCTTTCAGTTCTTTTCTCCCAAAGCACTGTCTGTGGGTGAGGTTGTTTTACCCACCATGGATGTGTGATATAATTAATCAGTAGATTAGATGCAAGATAATTTTTGGAGAAAGGACTAGAACATGAATGCAAGACTTCATACTTCAAACTCAGAATCAGCAACAGTTCAGATGATGTAGGAGCTCAGGCTGATGGAGAGGACACGGTGACAGCCCTTGTCGGAGGTGTTGTTGGCTAACCCAAGTCAGTGCCTGCCTTCCAGAGCTGCTCAGCTTCCCAGTGCCCGAAAGTGATGATGAGGCTAGCTTCTCTATCCCACACATCTTCAGAGTGTGTTCCAAAGAGCTTGTCATGCACTGTTTTCACAAAAGCTGACAGGAAAGACTACAGAGGCCCTCGGAGGTCCCATGTATGGAACATTGACCTGACCGGTTGCAGAGGATTGAAATGAAGATTCACGAGAGGGATGCTCAGGCACTCACTCCTTCCTTGTCGTGGAGCATGGTACTTAGTGGGTCACAGTTGTGGGAATGCCAATGTTTTCGGGAAACAGATGCCATCCAGGGGATATGGTGTGATGTGAAGTGGCTCATCCAGAGATGGTGCAGAGTACTGTGCAGGCAAAGGGTCTATAAGCTGGCCTAATGTTCTTCCTTTGATATCACTGGCTGAAAGCCAAAAAGCCTTAATCCAACATCTCTTAATCCAGTACTTCATTTCTCTCCTTCTATTGCAAATCCAAAGAAAACTTAACCACCAAAGAATGCACCATCTCCACAGGATCCTCGACACTCCTGTTTAAGAAACCATCTGTGATTATTTTAACAGCTTTACCTTCATTTTCTTGAATTGAAATCAAATCAAAGATAAAAAAATTTTATTTGAAAGGAATGTCATTGTCATACCTGGAGGGCTTAACCAAACTCATTTAATTGCCCATTTAGATGCATCTTTGTTGAATGGATATTTAATGAAAATCATCATAACCATTGCCATTGAGTACCACTGCCAGGCACTGTGCAGAGAAGTATTTTACATGCAGATATTTCATCAGGCCTCATAAGAATCCCACTATTATTAATTTTTTTAAATGATTATATTCTAATGAGAGAGAGAAAAAATATATGTGGATTTGAGTGGGTAGGGAATTGGGGAGGAGCAGGGGAGGGGAACCATAATATCAAAATATATTTTATGAAAATTTCTAAAAGCCTCTAATAATGTCTTATGAAACGTGTATTATATGAGAAGAAAACAATTAAAAAAAATAAAAATTCATTTTTGAAAAGAAAAAACACAAAAGGAGATTGACCCCAGAATTTTTAGTGTTTGTGTGTGTGTGTGTGTGTGTGTGTGTGTGTGTGTGCATGTGTTATATACAGGTGTATTTGTGAAGTGCATATATGCACAGAATCTAGAGAAAGATGATGTCCTCTTCTGTATTCTCTTGGACAGTGTCTTCCCCTGAAAATGTAGCAAGGCTGTCCACCATCAATCCTGAGCCATTCCCTCTGCCTCTCTGCCCAAAAGTGCTGGAGTAACTGGTACACACATCTTTTTATATGGATAGATATCTACTCAGATCTCCAGGCTTTGAGGGAAACACGCTTCCCTACGAAGCCATCTCCACAGCACGTGGGCATACTCTTGAGGGACTACTTCTCTAGAACACATTGGAAAGGCATATTTAAATTAGGAAGTCATGTGTCCATATCTTAGAATCATAACTTAAGTAGCACGGCATCTCCTATGTGATAGAATAAAGATTCAACCATCTACCTCACTCATTGTTTTCTTTACAAAATCAAAAACATCAGAGAAACTAGGAAGAGGGCCTTATCTACAGTGACTTAGTTAATTGCTTTGCTATTGAAAAGATTCATTTGTGCAAGTTCATGTACTAACACAATATAAAAATAAATACAAAAGAATCACAGAAGCTACTCTGCTTCAGAGATTATCAAATAAAGACTTGGGAGAATGTGAGGCTAATGACTATGAAAGTCCTGAGAGTAGAAAATGTTGGAAAGAGGCACCATATTAAACATGAAATATTCAATTCAGTAATAAAATCACAGGTACTTGGATTTTTAAATATTTAATGAAATTTAAATTTTCATTTTGTATTACGTTTACAAGATGTATAGACTTATGAAAAATGCACTGGCATAGTAATAAGTAATGGAATTCTAAACATCTCCATTTTCTTTTAAAGATTGTAATGTTTTAATATTTAGTTTTAACCTCAGGCTAATTGTATTCTGAGAAGGAAATATGACAGAATCAATGTTAAATCTTCAAGGGCTTTGTTTTGAATATTTTAGTTTTCTTTTTTTTTTTTTTTTTTTTGGTTTTTCGAGACAGGGTTTCTCTTGTGTAGCTTTGCACCTCTCCTGGAACTCACTTGGTAGACCAGGCTGGCCTCGAACTCACAGAGATCCGCCTGGCTCTGCCTCCCGAGTGCTGGGATTAAAGGCGTGCGCCACCACCGCCCGGCAATATTTTAGTTTTCTTAAGAGGGAAATTCAGTGGGTTCCTAAGGGTAGAATTATCACAATTATGTTTTATGTCACTTGAGTTATTTATTGAGCATATAATTTTTGTATTTTGAATCATATCAAAATTAATTTTAAAAATACCACAATAGTTTGCTAACTGCTTTGTCTTAAGAACAATCCTGTAATTTCTGGATCTAGAGGCTTCATAATCCCACGGTCAGATGACTAGCTTCCTAGTTCCGTTTGTGCCTACTCACTGCTGCTAGCATACTAAATCCTCCTTTAATAAACCCCTGCAGACTGGGATAGGATATCTGAAAATGAGTAATCCTAAAGGATTTGCAGGTGGCATCTAATAAAAAACCTGTTTGAAGTTTAGTTGCTGTGCATTTTAATGTTTTACCTGCCTAGAAACTCCAACATTGGAAAGTTGTGGCAAGGGATGCACTAATCTCTCTAAGAGATGAAAGACACACCATGAGAAAATGCACAAAGTTTTCATCCTTGAAGCTTTTCTAGGGTGTTAGTCATGGAAACACTCCAATCTTCTGCAATTTACCATGCATAACTACAAATCTTGTTAATCAGATTATGTTTATGATTATTTTTCATGAGCTTATGCTGTCTCAGTACTTTTACCAAAAAGTTCATTATGGAAAACAAAAAACAAAACCAAAAAAGCCTCTATGATTAGTGAAGCAAATGCCAGCAGAATCAGACACACTCTACTGAGAACACACAGAGCTTCAGCAACCATCATGGAGGAGTTTGTCTTTTGCACTAATTCAGTGACTGATCAGTTAGCATGTTCAATAAAGATTTTACATGAGTGGAGGCACAATTAATCCATGTTCTTGCTTAATTAAATTTTTAGTCTTTTTTAAATACACAAAATCCTCTGGAAACAAATCTAGAGTGTTGTAGTGTGTTAAAATATATTCCAATTTATTGTCCATAAAGGCTTACAAAGCTACTCTGCCTCAGAGATTATCAAATAAAGACTTGGGTAAATGTGAGGCTAATTTTATTTAAAAATTCTTCACAACAATAAAGTCTAATATTCTAAAGGAAAACTTGGATATCTGGAGGAATAACCTATATTTCATTAATGGTCATCTTCCAACTTGGTTTCATTTGCCATAGATAGCAGTCTGCTACTTCTCATATTTAATATAAAAATAAGGACATTCTGCTTGAGGCATTAATTCCTTTGTAAATCTGTTAATATTAATACTTTGAGAAAAATGTCTTCAATAATTTTAAAATAATGAATCCAATAGAACTGCTATATTATCTGAATAAAATTATAATATATATTCAGAATATCTGTTTTGTTTGTCTGTGTTGCTATGGAAATCTTTTTCTCCCATAAAAATGGTTAGGAGAAATCTCAAATAATGAAATTGCTATAGCTATATCATTCAAATCCAGAAATTCAGTAGAAAGTATCCTACGAAATTATCTTTCAAAGAGATCCTGCTTCAAGATTGACAGTTCTTCTGTCCTAGCCAATACCAATTGTAACAGTGTCCTACTAGGTAATGAAGTGGATGAATAGAAGGGTGTTCATTGGTCTTTTGTCCATCTCTCCATACATTTGTGGCATCTTGTGTAGTAGAGCAATCTTTCTACAACTGTAAAAGCAGCATGACTGAAGATACAACATCAGTGTTTTGTGCAAGAGAAGACAGTTCTGAGGCAGAATACCTCAGGATGGCACAGCTTCAAAGGCTTCCCTTTCTCCTAGTGAAATACACCTGCCCACAGCTAGGAACCAACGTACAAGCAGCTGATCTGGGGGTGGTGAATGCCTATACTACAAAGAAGCTATAAATACACTTTCCTTTCTCTGTCATCTCAAAGCAAGCAAATCAAAACAATTAGTATCTGGCAGTAAGGTAATTTCTTAATAACAACCAGAATAGTTATTAATTTATTAGTAACTTATTATTAATAAAATTTTCTCCTTTTGTCTAGGTTATTAAGGAATTAGGGAATTCCATTATAGTGTCTGGGGAGACTAAACCCCAAACTACTATCATCATAGAAAAGATGGTAGTTGGGTGATCAGTAAACAAGAACACCTCATGACATATCTGTTCTGCTTGGACATCTCTCAGTGATGTGCTTACTTTCCTTCCTTCCTTCCTTCCTTCCTTCCTTCCTTCCTTCCTTCCTTCCTTCCTTCCTTCCTTCCTTCTTTCCTTCCTTCCTTTCTTTTCTTTCTTTTTTTTTCCTTTTTGCTAAAGTAAGTGATTCTCTGCTATAGAATAAAGTACAGAACATGTAATAGAAAAATAAAGACAATTTGCTCAACTCACTGAGGGCTGGTAACTTGCCCTCCAGTCCTGGTGCCCAACTTTGTTGTCCTCTATTGGAAGAATGCTGCCCATCACTGCTGTGCTGTTATTCTAGAATAACATATTTTTCTATGAGTCACACATGGTTTTCTCTTCTCCCTCACAGTGACACCAGAATCCTGTATGTGCCTCTCTGTTGCCATGGAAAAGTGAACATGTAGAAAATGCAGGCGGAATTATGTGTTGAAGACAAAAATGTAATAGTAGCAGACAGAGAGAAGAACCCAGATTGCTAACATACACACACCATAACTACCATTACTGAAAAATGGCAAATTAAAAAGAAAAAAAAAAAAGGATTCCACTAAATCTTTGATCTTCCAGGTAAAATACTCTGAGCTTCAAAACTGTTTTTTCTTTTCTTAAAGCAAAAATACACCCTCATGCTTAGGGATAAAGTAGACAGGCTATTTTCACCACCTGGTGTAGGGCTGGCAGACACAAAGGCCATTGTGCACCAAACAGCAAATAATTGGATCCCTTATACTCTGGGAACCTACTAGGTCATTAGCAGACTTTTCATTTAGAAATAGACATGGCTTTTAAAAAGGAACAGGGAACAAGAGTGAAGCACCAATCTTTCTGACTTAGCTTAGTTGGTCCAAGGGGTTTATGTTTGAATGCTGGGCATTTTACCGAGTCCCTCCAGCTCCACAAGCAGCACACATAGAAGATGTGTGTTAAAGGACAGACAAAGGCGGTGGAGAGCACATGTCACAAGTGTGAGCTCAGGAGGAGAGGTGGGTAACAGCGAAGAGAAGAGGAAGGGGGGGGGGGGAGACATGGTAATACAGCAGATGAGTCTCTGTAGGCCAACCTGGTCTACATGGTGAGTTCCAGGATAGCCAGGGCAACATAGAGAGACCCTGTCTCAAAAAAACAAAACAAACAAAGAAGAGAATGATCAAGAATGTGAAACAGAGAGAAAAAATTAAATGCAAGAAATTGAGGAAGAAGTAGACCACTGTGGGAAAAGAATTCTACTTTCAGTAAGAAATATCACCTAACTTGTCAGGGCAAATTAGAGAAAGGTGAGTTAGCGGGCAATGAGAAGTGAGTTCTGTGGTGATGTATTGTTTACCTCAATAAAGCTTGCCTAGGGATCCCAGGACAAAGCCACTATATTAAACACAGAGGTCAGGTAGTGGTAGCACACACCTTTAATCCTAGCATTCAAGAGGCAGAGATCCATCCAGATCTCTTTGAGTTCTAGGCCACACCGGGAACAGAGCCAGGTGTGGTGGCACACACCTTTAATCCCAGCACTAGGAAGAAAGGAAGATGGCAGGGCAAGGAAAGGTATATAAGGCGTGAGTAAACAGCAGTCTCTTTCTTTAGACTGAGGATTTTGTAGAGGTGAGCTAGTTGCTGCAGCAGTTCAGCTGAGTCTCATTAGGGTGAGGGAGGCTTTCAGTTTGAGGAAACAGGATTTGCTTGAGGAGTTGGTGAGGTGAGGCTGGCTGTGGCTTGCTCTGCTTCTCTGATCTTTCAGCGTTCACCCCAACATCTGGCTCTGGGTTTTCTATTAATAAGACTGTTTAGCAATTCATGTTACAGAGTTCAGAGAACTGCCCAACTCCAGGGTTCATTATGAGACCCCACTTACAGATTACCCAGGGTCCAGGGAAACTTCGACATCTGGTGGAGGATATCTGAGGGAAAAACTGTGCTCACTTTATTCCTCAAGAACAAAATTCCACATATTCAGCTACAGCTCCATCAGTCATTCAGGACAGGAATAAATGTAGACACACCAAGCTCTTTGTCCGTCTACTCTATTTCTCTGGGATGAAATCCTGTCTCCATAGCTCCAGTTCCTCTTTGTCCTGACACTCAGTTCTTCTTTGTTCCCTCAAAGTCCTGCTAACAACTGAGCTCTTATGCTGCCCACCTCATCTTCACCCTCTGTTTATTCTTCCTCCATCTCTGCTTGTTCTCTACTCCTGGCTCAAGAGTTCTGCTTTACAATCTACAAAAACCTGTGTTCTTCCCTTCTCCCTGGTCATGCCATTCGGTCTATCTCTACAGAAAAGGCCTGTCGCTTCTTCCCTTGGCCATGAGGTCCTCTGCCTCTGCAGGAATATTGCTCCACCCTACCTTCCACCTTGATATGTAAAAATATCTATTGTTCTCAGTCAATTGCTCTGGAGAGCCACTAGGCCTCAAGGCAATAGGATGGTCTGAGCTTCATTAGCACAAGAAACAAAGCTATGTGTCTCCAGCCAGCTTGTCTCCTAGGCTCAGCAGGAGTCGGGGAGAGATGGGGGAGGAGTCAGTTACCTAGAAGTTCAGCAGGTCTGGGGAGCTGAACTGTTTGACAAATGGTCTGGGAATATTTGGGCATGCACGAATTTCATAGCAAAAGACAGCTGAAATATTAAAAGCTGGATAATACCAAATATTCATAATAAATGGCTTGCCTTTTGACAGACCCTTGGCCAGTCAAAGTATAGCTTTAATACACAGCTGAATCTCTATAATATTTTCTTGTGGCCCGCCACACCCACTACGGAAGGTTTGAAGGTTTTCTTGCCTCATGTCCTTGGTTCTATTTGGGAGCAGAAGGCAATCCTGGTGGTGAATGTGTAAATACAAATCTGCTTCAGTGTGACTCTCTCCTACATGGAGTTACCTCAGTCAAATCTGCCTCCATAGAATGAGCAAAGCTCTGGGTTTTACCTCCAACACCATAAACAAGCAAACAATCACAAAACAAAACACCAAAAATACAACTCAACCTTTTCCTTCCTTTTACATTTAAACTCTGAAAAGACCTTTCTGGCATCATTTGTCTGAGCCTTTGTCCATTTAAACATAACAAACTAGGGGTTCCAGGCTGTGATTTTTAACCTGCTTATTTTACCATAGGAAGAAAAAACATGTAGCCACCTGTCATTCTAAGAGAAGGTGGTTCAGATGTTGTGGTAAGAACAAAGAACAGAGGGGAGGAGACCTGGGATCATTCATAGAAGTGTCACGAAAGGAAACATAGGAGAAGGCAAGAAAAAGCCAGGCACAGCATTATTTCCCCAGGATATACCACCTACCCAGGAACTGTGCTTAAGACACTGATGTATTCTAAGACATCTAGACACCCTCATGCCAGTAAGATCACGGTGTGAATTTGATCGGTAAGGGACAGACACGACAAAGTGGCTGTTTCTAGGTCAGCTTGGACAGGACAAATGTTGGCTTTGCTTTGTGATAATTTTGAGTTATTTGAATTGAGAAACTGTGATTAAAGCCTTTAAATTAGAGGAGTCAGTATGAGTCACTAGTAGCTGCTGTTAACTATTCACTGACTATCAAGTGCTACTAGTTCTGAAGCACCTCACTCCTTACCCCAGACCACATGCGCCTATGTGTGTGTGTTTATGAGCAGCTCACTCCTTATCCCAGACCACATGTGCCTGTCTGTGTTTGTGAGCACCCCACTCCTCACAGCTGAGGAAACAAGACATCACTCTATCCAAAGTGAAAATATGAAGAACAGCATGAGCTTGGGGCTCAAGTTCAAACTTGTGCATTAACTGTGAGCCTGTAGCTCATTTGCTGTTCATACCAAGATTTACAAAATGAACTTCCATGTTAAATTTGGGGTGAATTTTTGACAGATAGATGACCAGAAAATGTCATTGTCAAGGAAAAATGACAGACTATGGGAAAGTCCTTTCCCTCATATGGAGTTAATTTTCTCACTTGCAAATGCTACTGTGCAAATAATAATCCCTCTTCATATTCACATATATACATATACAAATATGTATACACACACTATATATATACATATATGGTTGAAATGAGATGCTTGAGAAACTTCTTGAATGATGCTTTCATATCAACAGTGCTTAATAAATACCATTTAAACATGAATTTATGTACAAGATGCTAGAAATTGTGATTTCTTTAAAAAAAAAAAAAACAGACAACTAATTTGAAAGCATTCTCCATCTTTAATCCTACCTGCAAGACACATCTTGCCAACTGATATGTTCACTTACTGATAAAAAAAATATGCCCAGGGAAATTGTCATCTTGATGAAGATGCTTAAACCTTTTTATATGTAAGACAATTATTACACCATATTCATGCTTTTTTCCTTAAGGTAGTCCATATCTCCTAGAATTAGAAAAAAAATATTGCTTTGTTCAAAAGTTAACACTGGTCACAAATCAATTGATGATCTTACCAAAATTAGCAGCACTAATGTTGAGGGTAGATTTATATCAAGCACTATGAGTCAAAAGTTTTTCTGAGTCCTTTATCCTTTCTTGGTTTCACTCCTCAGACTAAACCTCCAAGGCATGCACCACTGCTGTTATTAGGATGTTACAAAAAAGGAATGCAAGTCTTGTGTCCTTCGTATTCTCTCAATGTACCAAGATTAAATTGACTCCTACAAAATTGCTACTTGAAATGAGTATGAGAAAATGCATTCCAGAACTGGGACAAACAGATTCGACACACATTACCTCTGCTATTAACTGAGTCTCCTGGGCACAGAACTGTGGGCACTTGAGCAAACAGAAATCGGTGAATGACACTTACATTGAAGATAAAATGTTTAATGAGACTTCTGGGGTCTTATTATCATTTGAAACAGAAAAATTAAAATTAGGTCTAATTTTTAAAAATTTACAAATGTGAACATTTAAATAATAATATTCCATGTTCAGAACAGTTACTAAATAAGTATTCCAACATTCTGCTAGGAGTGTAAAAGTCATATGTTTACAAGGATAAAATGCGTCAAAGGCTTTGCAAATTTTCACATACCTTGCTTCAACAATCCGCTACAGAGTTATTTATCTCAAGGAAATAAGCTGTGGAAAATATTTGTGTGTAACGATGCTCTCCACATGTAATAAACTGTTACAGTGAGGAAGTGAGCATACATCTCAAGAGAGATCTGGGCTCAGATCCAACCCTTCGGTCAGCAGCTCTTTGGCCTTGGGAAAGTCCGTCAACTTGCACTTCTTTTCACCTTTCTAGACGGGGGCTTCGGGTACAACACTCCACAGATAACTGACTCACAGTATGTGTTCAGTGACTACTAACTATTTCATTTTACCCCCCAACTGCAATCATTCATTACTGACCGAAATGGACAGCTCTATGGATGATCACATTCCACATGACTACCTGTTTCATAAACCACAGGCTAAGTACTAATTGTGGGTATAAATGATAATGAACTAAAAACAAATACACAGTACACAGAAGGATTATCTCCAATTTCACAGCTGAGAGAGTGGTTACATGACTGTGAGTACCACTGTTTGTAGAAAGAAAAATATCAGAATCTAAAGCTAGGTATTGGAGGAGTAGGAATTTTTTATTTTTTCAAAATTCCCACCATAAAATTTGCACATTTTTCATAATCAGAAAAATTGGAATATTATTTCAAAGCAGCTTCTGTAGTTGCTGTCTCCATGTGAATGCCCCAGTCTTTATAATAATGGGAGCTTGTCTCCTATAGGTATTTTTGTAGTTGTTGTCTCCATGTGAATGCCCAAATCTTTATAATAATAGGGGCTTATCCCTATAAAAACTTTGGGGTTTTTCACTCTGCATTTATTTCTATTTCTTAGTAGCAACCTCAGTTACATTTATGAAGAGTGTATTGTCCTCACTAAAAACAGGGTGATGAGATTAGATTTTAGAACCCTCTTCTTCTAGCTAAGAGAGGGTTCATTCTCAATAGATTTACCTTTTAAAAAAATAATTCAAATCTGTTTGTTTGTTTTGAGTGGTGGTTTCATTGTGGCTATCCTGGAACTTGCTGTTAGACTAAGGTGGCCTCAAATCAAATCAACTGCCTCTGACTCCCAAATTCTGAGATTACAGGAGTACGTTAGTACATCCCACTTTTACATCTTGAAAATAGTTGCAAACAGAGTGAAAATACTTGTAATCAATCTTCTTAGCTTGGCTTGCCTGGTCTTTGTGGTCTGTCCTACTTCACTACATTACTTGGCTTCTACTAGTTTTCAAGTGTGGTTCTCTAACCTGACTAGAATTCTGTGGGTTTGCTTGATTGTTTCAATATATTCCCTTTTGTTTAATGGAGTCAGTCTTCTCATAACATCAATAGTTATTCAACATGTATTACTTATAAAAGGAAACAAGCTCACTGAATGCTAATATTTATTCTTGTATTTTCCAGCCATATGCTCTAATAGTTTCAAACAGTATAATACATAGCTGACGAAGGTGATAACTAAAAAGGGTTATTTGTGATGTTCAACAGTCCCTGTCATGTCAACTTGATTAGATTTAGAATCACATAAGATATTAGTGAGAAACACCTCTTGGTGTGTCTTTGAGGGCATTTCTAGAAAGGACTGAATGAAGTCCATCCCTGATGACATCATTGTCCAGGCTGGAGCACCAGATAGAATAAAAGATAAAAGATGACATTTCCCTCTCTGTCATGATGTAAAGAGATGTCCCCTGCCACACACTGCTACTAACTACCACAACACTCTCTCCACTCATATGCATGGAACCAAATACCCATGTTAAATGGGGGAAAATAAGGGAAATTTGATTCAACTAATATTTACTAATTTATCACTTTCTATAAACTTAGGTTCTGTGGTTCAAGTATGACAAAGTTCTACATTCAGAACATTCAGGCACTATTTTCAGGCACATATGAAGTTTTATTGAGCTAAACAATTTTCCTTAACTGAATGTATCAGACTAAAAGAAATATTTTTAAAATTCAGAGTTTTAGGTTTGGAATAGCTATTCTTTGCATTATGCAGATTAAAGTCTGTCGGCAGGGTACCAAAATTCCCTCTATTGAGTTAGTTCTGAGTCCTCCTTGATCCAGGCTTGAATGTAGGAAACAGGTTAAGCCTCTACAGTCAGAGACATGCTGAGATTGGACTAAAGCCACGGGAACTGTGTACTTGAACATCATGGCAGTGTGCAGTTGGTCCATGTCAGTAAAGTTCTACCTTGCCTTCTGGTTAATCTTCACTGCCCCGTGGAGGGCAACTTTTTCTAAATTTCATCATGTTTCATTGATGCTTTCCAAAATTTGAACCATTTTTCCTGTACTATTTATTCTTTTATTTTCTTCTTCATTGTTTTGTATATCGGATCTCATATACTGAATAGTAGTCTCTATGTAGAAAAAAATGACCTTGAATTCTTTATCTTGTATCTACCTTCTTATATTTTTGTATCTACTTTCCAAGTGATTCACTTACAAGGATGCATACCATTCATTGCTTTTTCCAAAGTGTATATTGGAGATTATTCCTGAAATTTGGAATCCGTTGGTCCTTTTGAAAAGTTACACACAATAACATTACTGCAGACTGGAAGACCTGGTGCTTTATTTGTTAACACAGTTACAGTGAAGAAGCACTGTGATCCAGGAAATAAAACACTGCTTAACAATGATATAGTATGGAGTGTTATTGGTCAATACATATTAATACAAATGAAAAAGAGAAATGAGATTTATTCTAAGTTCTAGGATAACTACTGATTTATAAACTACTTTTTAAAATAAATTAATAAAACATGAAAGTCATGGTATTATGAGACAATACTGGATAATGCATGTTTTATGAATGAATACTTTGAAACATTAGTCCTATACATTGCACAATGATGCTGATTTTAGGAATGAGAGATGGATATTATTTTGGGTTTTTTCTTTATTCAAATATATTCCTATGTAGGCATTTACCATGCTTTTACACAGTAGGAAGAAACAGTGCTAGTCATAATCTACTTCCTACAGAAGGACACTTTCTCAATCTCCCACAAATGCCATCAAGTAATACAAGAAATTGAATGTGGTAGCAAGATAATATGGAGTTGTAGTATTGACCTCTTAGAAATCTTTGCTTTGGTTACTTTCTACATACAATCTCATAGTTCAAAAGGTAGGGGTTTATTATTACTGGGTTTTTTTTTTTGTTTTTTATTTTTGTTTTTGAGCTTAAATTAAAAATCACTTGTTTGGTTGTAAATATTCCTCAAGGTAGTGACTCTGTACGGGTTTTAGAGAAGAAAAGAGCTGAGATAGAAATTAAGATTGAAATTGCTTATGATGTGGACTCAGGAGAATCTGAAGAATAGAAAGGACTTTTAAAAAGAGAGAATGTGAAACTAACACAGTCAGAAAGATCCTTTTTTAATTTCATAGTATCTACAAATTCTCAAACATCCCCAACACTTTTAACTATCAATTATCATGTGATTTGTTCCTTTGCACCAACTGTTATAAGTCACATGAATGTTTATCTGTGGAAGAATTTGACATGGTAATTTGGATAAAGCTTTGTCAAAACATAGACTCACGGCCGGGCGTTGGTGGCGCACGCCTTTAATCCCAGCACTCGGGAGGCAGAGCCAGGCGGATCTCTGTGAGTTCGAGGCCAGCCTGGGCTACCAAGTGAGCTCCAGGAAAGGCGCAAAGCTACACAGAGAAACCCTGTCTCGAAAAACCAAAAAAAAAAAAAAAAAAAAAAAAAAACATAGACTCACAAGTTGTCAACAGAGGCTGCTTTTGCTATTTCATCATTAACTATTTTGCTCTTCTCAATATAACCTCAACTCCACTATCTCCACTGTATTTGGAATACATTCATGGGGTGAAAATCAAAGATCCTATATGTACACCTGTTTGTAAAGAACTTATAAATGAGGCAGTTTTGAGAACCATATATGCAATCCTGGCACTTTGGAGTGTGAGGCAGAGAGACTGGTAAATTCAAGCTGAGCAGGAATTGCACTGTTAGACTCTGTCTTAAAACAAACAAACAGACAAACACTCCCCCAAAATTCATAATAGCAACAAAAGGAAAAATTGAGCTTGTATATGTATCATTCTTTTCCAGATTGATGCAAAATGTAGATGGGAATGTGCTTTCTCAGCTTCCTTATCTGGCCACCTGATACTCAGCTTCCTTTACAATTATGGTCTCTCCCTCTGAAGCCCTAAGACAAAATAAACTCTTTCTTTCATAGATTGTTTCTGGTCTTGGTGTTTTAGCACAACAACAACAAAGTAACTTACGTGGAGGTTGTTTCTGGAGTGGGGTGTTGTAAAGCACTTGCCTATGTTGTCTCCATGGCGAAATACGGAAAACTGAAAGTTTAGACTAGAAAAGTCACTGAGTGCTGTAAGCAGTGCTTACCACTGCTCCAGTAGGAAATGGAAAAACTCAGTACGGAGAGGAGAGTAGTGCAGATGGCGGAGGATTCTGAGTGACATAGCTGGGCTGTTAACTGTTTGTGTGCTAGGGGAGCAGAGACTGGCTTCCTTCCACTCGCCTCTTAAGGACTTACATGAGGCAAATGTAAAAGTCATGCACTAGGGGGCTGGAGAGATGGCTCAGTGGTTAAGAGGACTGACTGCTCTTCCAAAGGTCCTGAGTTCAATACCCAGCAACCACATGGTGGTTTACAACCATCCGTAATGAGATCTGGTGCCCTCTTGTGGCCTGCAACCATATATGCAGGCAGAATACTGTTCTGTGTACATAATAAATAAATAAATCTTAAAAAAAAAAAAAACAAACCGGGCGGTGGTGGCACACGCCTTTAATCCCAGCACTCTGGAGGCAGAGGCAGGCGGATCTCTGTGAGTTCGAGGCCAGCCTGGGCTACCAAGTGAGCTCCAGGAAAGGCGCAAAGCTACACAGAGAAACCCTGTCTTGAAAAATCAAAAAAAAAAAAAAAAAAAGGGTCATGCACTAATTTCTTCTGTGCAGGAAATTTCAAAAGAGTATAAAATTATGTCTGTGGCATTATTATTATTTATGACTCATACAGATCTATAAAAGAACAATTGGGTGCAAAAAGTGAATCAACATATACAGTTTGGAGGGGGAAAGCATTAGGAAGTTCACTGTTACAGACAAGGCATGAGCTGAAGGAGAGGACATAATTGTTAAGATTAGCACCTTTAAAGAGAAGCCTGTTCTGCATTGTAAAGAGAAGAAGGAATAACCTAGGGCAAGACCCCACTTCTGGTACCAATTTCTCTTCTAAATTGCTTCTCTGTTGCTGTACTAAAATATCGACTAAAGGTAACTTCAGGGAGGAAATTATTTATTTCATCTCACAGGTTATCTTTTATCATCAAGGGAAGCCAAGGTAAAAACTCAAGGGAATAGTTTGAAATAGAAACCACAGGAAAAGGTTGCTTGCTCACTGGGTTGTTCTCCTCAGCAATGGATTGTAACATGTGTGATGAAGAAACCCTTTCTTCCCACAAGTTGCCTTCAGTGTTCTATCTCAGCAACAAAGCCATAAAGAAGAATACCATGTCTTCTAAACATCATCTGTCAGAGTTGATGCCAACAGATAGTCAACAAATGATTTTTCTTCAAATATAAGAACAAATATCTATATGCATATATTATGTGTTTCTCACCAACAAGGTTAAACTGAGAAAATACTTGTTCAATATCTCTCAGGAATTGTGCACTTTTATTTAAAAGCATACTGTGTCCTCAGTAGCATAGTGAGGGGAGTCAGAAATTAAATGAAGGTAATAACAGTATAAAATTTAATGTGCCAGCATATTTACTTCACCTTGATGGAAGAGTTCAAAATTATGGACAAAAGTACATAAGATGTTTTTGTTAACTAGGAATTTTGTACTAATAAAAGCTCAGGAGGGGGCGGGGATTTAATGTATTATGAGGAATGATGAGGACAGAGTTTTAATTGAGATAAAAGTTTAATTGAGATAAAAAGAATGGCCAGAAATAATTAAAATGGGGGTCATAACGTATGATTCTAGTTGGCAAAGAAGCAAAGCTTATGGATCAGCAAGGGCAATATGTGACTACATGACTTTAACTTGACTCTGTGAAGACTGTAGAGAAGAGAAGAGAAACCACACACCAGGCAGGGGACAGTAAACCCACAGGGTTTGAGTTTGGCAGGGACTCAAGTGCCTGCATTATACACGTTTCTCTGGGAGCCTTGTACCATGCTAAGCCCAGAGCAGACACTGAATAAATGGATATTGAATACATGCATAAGTAAATGTATTTGCTCTTTTAACTTGTTGGGAGTAAAATACACAAATCATAATATCTGCACAGAATCAATGATTTCTACAAGTTTTTCTTCTCTGTAATTTTATCTTAGATAGGACACTGAAACAATTAGTTGACAGATAATGTTTGTTCAAGCAAATTATTAGTCAAAAAAAGGATAGCAATCATGATTACTGGATGAATTAATTCACCTCTCAATCACTTCCAAGTCAGTTTAATGCTTAAGTATTTTTTAGGTTTTTATTTCTATTTATGTGTAGTGCAGGGGTGTGTGTGTGGGGGGAATTCCCACATTTCCCCAAAGTGCTCTTGAGTGAGAGTAGTAGGAAATATTAGATAGAAGGATTTAGAGTGTGGAGATAAACAGATAGAAAATAAAGGATAGCCTCGAGAGGACCTGGGACCTATTCCAACAGGGCCCTGACTGTCTCTGCCCCAGAGTATTTATAGAGACACCAAGGGGTGGAGCAAAAGACCTCCCCCCAGCACAGCCAAGTGCAGACACCTACACTCAGGCCTGTGGTGCAATCATCCTCTCTATGCAGACCTGCTGGGTAAAGCCACGAGGAAACCTGAAAATGGGCTCCCACAGGAATGTGTGAGTGTCTATGTGTGTGTGTAAGCACATACATATGTGAGTACCCATGGAGGCCAAAGAGGATCTTAGATGCCCTTGAACCGGAGTAATAGGAACTATTGTTATATGCCCAGTGGGTGCTAGGACTTGAACACCTTTCTTCAGCAAGAGCTATAAATATTCTTACCACTGACCTATTTTTACAGACCCTTAAGGTTTTTTTCTTTGTTTTCAAGATTACATGTATCTATTTTTCAGAAATATTCTATTATGAATGTTCTCATATGAGCTTTTCACAAGTAATCAGTACTTCTTACCCTTCCAATGCTACCAAATAAAATATATCTGCTCTGCACATTCTACATCTTTCAGCATGAGTTTAGAATTCGACCTAATGACTTAGTTGCAGCCTCACCATTATTAGTTTTCAGTAAGTCATAGTGTGCTGGCTAGATTTATGTCAGGTTGACACATGCTAAAGTCATATGAGAAGAGGGAACCTCAATTAAGAAAATGCCTCCCTCTGGGCCTTTCTTGGGGCCACTCTGGGAGCAGGGCAGCAGAAGAGACGGTGAGGCCTGAAGCATGGCCGTTATTGAAAATGGAGGAAGCCGCGGCAATGACTGTGGAGCAGCTCTGAGGAACCTGAGAGATCCGTGCAGGTTCTGAGGGGAGATGCGGTGGTGGCAGGGGAGTCTGCAGAGCCGGTACAATCCCCGGAACAACTAAAAAAGGCAGGTCCTGTGGGAAGATGCTTTTTAAAAGTGGCCTCACTAAATTGGAAGGAAAGGAAGCAGAGCTGCTTGGGCAAAAGTAGAGACTCCACAGCTAAGGGTATGGGAGGGATACCAGAGCACGGCCCCAGTGGCCAAAGAGCAAGTCCTTATTAATGAATAGGGCCAGTCCTCAGCCTGCAGGCCTGCCCTTAGCGTGGAGCTGTGGGAGACCCCACGGCTGCTCACCTTACTGGAAGAAGGCGAGGGGGGGGGGTGGGCTGCAGAGGTACCAGCAGGCTACTCGCACACAGGTGAGCCTGGTGAGCCTCAGCACAGCCTGCACCAACATGGACTCTACCTCTGATGTCCTGCCTGGCCATGAGATCACCCTGACTCTGGGCAACAGCACGATATACGAGAAGAGTCTCAGCAATAGCCCAGTGTTTATGGCGCTTCAGAAACCAGAAACCCGAACCAGACCAATGATTCCTTGCAATAGTATTTGCATGTAAAGCAGTTTATATATATATACACTGTGTGATACCACAGTTTGCAATGCCACGTCGACTAATGAATATTCGATGGAGACATGAGAAAGATGGAGGGAGTGAGCAGTCCGTGTTTGCTGGAGAGAGGCAGAACCAGAGATTCGAGGACAGGTGTGGGATAGGGCTCCACCGATGGGAGAGCATGTCGATGTAGCTGAAGGGGCAGAGAGTGGGGTGCACCTGGAGTTTTCACAGACTGGGGCCACAAACACCCCGCCTACCTCCACAATCGCCCTGGCTCTGAGCAACAATGGATGTTGAGATGAAGAACATGAAGAACGGTTCATTCTTTGGATTAGACCTTCTCAAAAGACCTCCATGGTCCATGCTGCCAGCAAGGCCTTGAACAGACTTCTGCCAACTGTGTAGACCAGAACTTCAGCAGAACTCATTTTCAGGATCACAGAGGAATTCACTACAAATAGGTCTCATAGAGTTTCAAGCACTTAGAATATCTCATGTGGGGATGGTCCTTTGAAAGAACACAACCATCAACTCTGAAAGTCTAGGATAATCTGAGTATTTTTAATGATTCCACCGCTTTTTGGCACAATTGTAATTTTCCAGAGCGATAACACCTGTCAGAACTTTCTTCATAGCTTGAACAACTTGGCCTGTTCAAACAAGTATGTGAGCGCGATCAAACAAAGTGTGATTTGTAGTTTCATTTTAGCACGACACGTTCTTTTCACAGAATGACAGGTCATAGATTTGCAAGCCAGCCTCGCTCTTTGATCCCTGTCAAGTGCAAAACAGGGAGCAAAAATAGCTTTGCTCATTTGTCATTGGCTGATTAGTTATATCCTTTGATTAACAGCTTAAGGGAAAGCAGCTACACGACGGCATTGTATTCAGTTACACAACCACCCTCCACTTTAATTACTCTAGGCATGCACAAGAGAACAGTGGGAACAGGGGAGATGCTTGCCGACAAACATGAAGAGCTGAGTTCAAGACACATGTGAAAAAGCAAGGAGTAATGTCATCATCACATGAAGTCCCACTGCCGGGAAACATGGATAATTGGCACACGCTGGCCAGTCTGTTGAGCCTACTTGGTGAGTTCTAGGCTGGTGAAAAACATTGTTTAAAGAAATCATGATGGACAGCACCTGAGGAGGTTTGTATGAGGTTGTCCACTGGTCTCCATAGTCAAGGGCACACATATGCACATGCACCTGTACACACATGAATGCACACACATACACACATGTAAACACACAAATACACATGCACACTCACACTCAGAAAATATAACAATGCTATAACATTGACTCCTGCTTCCTAGTAGCAAATTCAACTTTGACTGCATAAAACAACAATAACAACAACAAAAAATACCTGCTATGGTGACACAGAAGAGATCTACTCCTTTGGATAAGAAAATCTCTGAAATAAACTAGAGATCAAGAAGTAGATTGCTAGGGAAGTGTTGATTCCTGAATAGGGCAAACAAAGATGGGGACCTTGACTGCCTTTCATGATGCATGCCCTTCACGCTGTGTGTGAAGGCTTGTGGGAACCAGAACAAGTATCGTACATTCAGAGTGCAGAAAATAAAAGTTACTTACACACTTACATACATATTACTACTATCAATTGAAAGAGAAGAAAATAGAACAAACCTGGGTATTAGAGGTCACTAACCACAATCTGACTAATGCTTGCCCTTTGTAGAATAAAGGTTTTGTAAGTCACCTGGCATTTTGTCTATATGAAGTATCCAATATAGCATTTCCTATACCATGTGTAGAAAATTGGTTGAAAAAAGGAAGTAGATAATAAACAGGAGAAGCAAAAGAAATGTCAAGAACCTACTATGGGAATTTATGTAGGATATGTTTCTATATATAATATATATGTAATATATATTAAATTCAAATGTTTAGACATAGGCAAACAGCAATTATAGTTAACTATAAAGAAATATCTTCTTAAATGTATACATATACAAAAAAGAATATATTATTTGCCCAATCAATATTTTGTGTTGTCTTACTCTATTTAATTTTAGGTAGAGTCATATTAAGTTGTTCAGTCTGGCCTTCAACTCTTCAGTTTCTTAAGATGCTGAGAGCATTGGAATACCAAATAAATAAACAGCTTTGATAAATAAAATTTCTGTCTAAGTACCTGATACACACACAATTAAAAAGCTTTCAGAAATGGGGTGTAGATCAATGTAAAAGCACTTGTCTGACATGTAGGAGGCCCAGGCTCAACCCCCACTATCGCAAAACAAAAGGAGTACAATGTATAAACAATGGACAAATTTTGGAAAACCACTTTTGTCATCAAGGTATCACCCCTGTCAGTTAAGTATAAACTCCTGTAAGTAATCCCAATAAAACTCATTGGTTTACCTAGTTGGAAAAACAAAGCAAAATAAATGGAAAACAAACAAAGGTCAAAACAAAACAATAATCCTACTCTTACCAATAGGTATATGAATAAATGCTCAACATATCTAAGTATCATGGAATGTAAATCAAATTCATAGTAAGAGTATCACCACACTTCAATGACAATGGCTAGGATCCAAAAGATGAAAAATAATAAATGCTAGTGAAGGCGTGGAGAAAAGGGAAACCTGCCCTCTATTTTGGGGATTTTAAATTATCACAGCCATTATAGAACACAGCATGGAGTGTAGAAACCAAATACACAAACAAAAACTACAGCTGACATACGACCCAGCAGCTCTGCTTTTGGATATGTAACCAGGGGAAATGAAATTAGTACACTGAAGTGACATCTGCATACCCATGTTTATTGCAGCATTATTCATAACAGCTGAAAAGTGGAAATAACTGACTTACCATCGGCCAATGAATGGAAAATAAAATGCAGCATGTATATATCATACTGTACTATGCAAGACCATTCATGCATTAAAAGGGATGAAAAGCTGTTGTTTCTATAGAACTAGGCCATTGTGCTGAGTTAAATTAGAGAAGTACAGGCAAACTCTGTACTTCTCTGACTTGTGAATAATGTGAGGGTTTGATCTCACAGAAGCTAAGGGGTTGGGGTGGTAAGCAAGCCAAGGAGAGTAATGGGAAGGGAGAGATGGGGCAGTCACATGATGGGCATTTGTACCTGGATAGGAGTCAGAGGCCCTGCTGTTCATTACACACTGGGTAGATTACAGTTAAAGATGGAAACCTGTTGAATGTTTTTGCCATGAAGAAATTATAAATGTTTAAGGAGATAAATATTATGTTTTACGCTTATTTGAATCTTGAGCAATGTATATGTGTATTAGAAAATAACCTGGCATTTCCAAAATATATGTAATCCTCAAGTGTCAGATAAAAACATTTAAAAACCTAGCATCTTTATTTTCATTTTAAGATAATTCTATCGATGTACCTCAAAGGACAAATTTGCCTTTGTGAGTAGTTGGAAATCTGTATGTTTTTATTTACTTCTCATAAAATAAAAATGAATCATTGCTCACTATTTTTAATACTGAAAATTTCACAATGAGATAGGTGTTACTTGACTGGCAAATTCATGCCCTTTGCTCTATAAATTATCTGAGCCATAAGTAGGTGATAGTTCTGCATTCACTATATCTTCCTGTGAAAAATATGGTGGAAATGTTGTATTTTAAATCACAAAGTGCCTACAAGTCTAACTCACTATGTTACTTAAATACAACTCAATGAAGTCAGAAGTCAGAAGGGTGCTTTATAGGTCATTCCATAACTCATGTTAAAAAAAAGAGTTGTAGCATAGTGCTCAGATACCATACATTTTCCACCCTCTTGTCCCAAGAGGCATCATGTTCTCATCTATTGAATGCCCCTGATATTCCAGTCACCTCACTGTAAATTGGCTCCCCTCCCAGTCAAATAACTCGGAGACCTTTTGTAAAACAATTGTAATATTAAAATTCAGACAAGTGACCCAAAAATGGCCCTAGAGGGCAGGCCTGCAATTTCCTGATTCACACTTTCCTTAGTCCCTCATTTGTTAAGTTTCACGACATCAATTTTTATACTGTTGCTGTTTTATCCTGGCCAAATGGTTGTTGAATTTTAATGAACTGTCTCCCCTTGACAAATGAGTTATTGTTTGATATATTACATTAGGGATATGGAGAATAAACTACTTATGGATACTAGATATTTGGATAAAATACATTTACATAATACTAGGCTATTAGTGTAATGAGATTTATTAGTTATAAAAATATAATGCACAGCAGATTTTGAAACATGCTGAAGAATGATGGGGATATACATAATTTAAATCCTGGTACCTCAGATGAAATGGTAATTTCACATTAGATAACCTAACTGTTTCACCTTGTTAGAGTGCCAAGGAAATTTTCATTTTTATGAAACAGGGGAACTTTCTTTGACTACAAACAATCATTCAAATAAGGCCATGCTGAAATGCAATAGGTGTTCATCAGTACCGGAAGATGCTGGTGACACTGAAACTCTGCTTTCCTTCTGTTCTCTCCCATGCCCACTACAGAAATGCGATATTCTTCTCTTGCATATAACAGGGCAGGGTTAAGAATCCTTTTTGTTCTGTGCATTCCATTCAGACTAGATATCAAAATAATTTACCTGGGCAGTGTTACAGTAAAGGAAAACATTTAAAACTAACTCCCACATATTCAGAAGATAAGTGGATCAAATGCTCCAATCCTACACTGTTAAAATATTATCATATGCTAATTGCATTCATAGTGATGAGACACTCCATAATCCTCAAGGGCCTTTCTAATCATTGTGGAAAGAGGACATGATATTTGCTCTGACTTTAATGTTAAATATATGTATACTGTTTTATTCTAACTACAGTTAAAACTTACATACTCAAAATATTATAATTTTCTCCTACCAGAACATTTAATTAAGGAAATGCAATGATAATAAAGTACACATCTTTTCATGTATATTTGAACCCATTCCCTATCATATCACCTAGTAGTTTTGAATATCCTAAGAATAAAAAAATGTTTAAGGCACAGTGTTCTTCACTGGAGAATAGGAAGTAGACTTGCATTTTCTCCTATTGTTATGAAGATGAATGCTCCACTCCACATCTCACTCCTGGAGCACAGCAAGTCCTCTATTTTGAGTTGTTGTAGACTGAGGAGGCAGGCTTGGAGGTGAAAAAAATGAATTTGGGGGCAGCAAGATGTGGGTTCCAGTTACCACTTTCCTCCATGATGGTTGATGAGATTCTGAGTCTCCTCCATAGCTGGAATGGACAGTAGTTACTAGAAACAAGTGGCTGTGAGGATTCAGTGGGCGCCCTCTACATGGTAGTCACCGTTATTGCTTGAACACAGCAACCAACCAATAAATGGTCTCTTGTGTTCCTAACATTGTGTTCGTATTTCACTGTTACTAGTTTTTATATCATATCTTCCTTTTCAAGCCTTCTGAGAAAATGGGTAGTTATTTGAGACAAATTATATATACCATATTTCCAAATACAAAACCAGAAAAGTAGAAGACTCATGAAATATCTAAACTATTGAAGGAAAGTATAGTCCAGTGCAAATATTTGAAACTGGAATTATGAACTTTATTTTTATTATCAAATTCATTCACCAGACTTTAGATTTGTCTCTAAAGCTTTATTCTCTGGTTAGTATTATTAACTAATAAAAAATTTTAACATTATAGGACTCAAAAATATAAAATTACTATGCAAGTCTTATTTACACACTTAATATGCTGATCACTTTTTTCTTTCAATAAATATATAATTGTAGAGTGCTCACTCTATATTCATCAACCTCTATTATCTTAGTCTGAAAATATAAAGTGGAAAGAGCCTTTAAAAATGCATTTATGAGGAAATTTTATACCATCCTAGGGAAATCTACAATCACCGTTCTCTACAATAAGCTCATCATGTGTGCTCTTCATGTGCCTGTCATTCGTGGGCCCCTCAGTTGCCACATATTTTTAAACACATCGCCCTGGTTATATTTGAAGCCTAGCACAAGACTAGTGAGGCTGGCACGTTGCTATACTAAAGAAAAACCAAGTGTTTCCTATAAATAAACAAAACAAAACAAAACAAAACTGTCAGTTAGTAAGAAAAGCACACACTCAAGCCTGCTGACGTTGCTGAGTTCTCTTTGAAGAGCAAGCCTTCTGTGAAACTGAGGAGCAAAACACTAGCGTGGCTGCTGCCCCTCAGACTGCAAACGCCGAAGCCACCATTTATGATAACTCTTGGCTAATATGCAACAGACTGTGAGTTTGTGTGTGGCCATTAGCGATGGAGGGGGTTTTCCTGTCGGTAGGCATATCTCTGTATCGGAAAGCACTATTAACACCATTCTGTAAGTAAGGGGTGGTGACATGCAGTCAACAGTACACACGCAAGTGGACTGCACAGTCCAAGAGCCAGGCCTTCAGCCTCACAATCCAGCTCATACATCTTGACTCTGGAAATATTATGTGTTGTACCAGGCAGTGGCTAAGCGTGCCATGGATAAGTTCACACCCATGTTAAGGTGTGAATATATTTGGCTTCTCTTGGGCTCCACCAAGGGATATGAATTTTCACAGATTATAGCTCAGTAACACACACACACACACACACACACACACACACACACACACACACACACCACCCCCCATACACAGACTTTCCATTTTGGAATGAAGAAAGTGAAACAATGTTCAGGTTAATATCACCCAGGCCCAATTTTTAACAAGATATCTTGATTTTCTCATTGCTATGACCAGATGTTTGAACAGTGACAGCTTAGGGAGAAATGGCTTATTTTTGGCTCACAGTATGAAGGTATCATGGTAGGAAAGTCACAGTGGCAGGGACGTAAGGCCGCTAGTCACAGTGAATCCTCAGCCAGAAAGCATAGAGAAGTGAAGAAGAGATGATTGTTCTTCTTTGGTAGCCTCCTCCTTTCCATGCAGGCCAGCACTCCACTACAGGGAACGGTAAGATACATCAAGATGTGGACCTGCCTCAACTCAATGTACCAGACTCTACTGACTCCCCATGGGAGGCCTCACCTTGTCCGAGGAGGGAATTGGGGGTGGGTTTGGGGGGAGGCTGGGAGGTGGAAGAAAGGAAGAGAGGGGGACCTGTGGTTGATTATGTAATAAATTAAAATAAAAAATAATAAAAAAAAGATACATCAAGATGATTTCTTAAGTCGTGCACAGAGGCTTACCTAATTGAAACGGTCCCTTGCTTGTGTGCCTGGAGGTTTATTTAAGTGGTTCAGAATCTTGTCAAGTTAACATTCAACACTAATCCCACCATACACAGCAGGCAAGATATATTTCATGTTTGTTCTAAACCACTGTTTTCTATGTAGCAATTGGTGATTTTTCAAATTTTTTGCTTTGCTTGTGTTGACGTGTATGTACCTTCCAGAACACACAGAGTACTTTAAACAAGGCCTTGCATGGTAAATGTTCAATAAATACCTTTGGTTTGACTAATTATACTTTAAATCTCAACAGTCAAATAACCTTGTTTTCTTATTGATTCTGAAGTTACCTGGGGGAAGGAAAGGTGAATATGGTCTCTAGACTATGCATTTCTCAGGGGAAAAGTAAAAATTAGATGGGAAGTAGCAGGGGCTGGCATATAGAACCCAGACTTTATCACCTATCATAGGTGATTAACTGGCTCTGCTAGTCAGCATAGGGTGTCTGAAGCAGAGGTTCCACGCATGCCATTTGTCCTGGTTAGTCCCAGGGGACATTTACATACTTGCATCCTGCTAACCACCCACTACAAAGAAAACTCCAGTAAAGAAAACTCCATCCCACTACTTTAAGACAATGAAAGATAAAACGAAAGCAATAAAAAAGCCTGAGGCTCAAAGGTTTCCAAGCAGAAGAAAGTGGAGGAAGCAGGGCATGGAGACAATGAGGCCATTCTCTTGTCCTAAGGGAGAGTAATTTGAACAGCGATTTCTCATGCACGAGGCCCAAGTGCACACACGGGGTGGGGCAGGCGCTGCTGAATGTGTGGCTGTTGACAGGCACTGGGGCCTTTGCAAACATTGTCTTTCTGTTCTGAATGTCATCTGTTCAAGGCTCACTGAAATACAGTTTTGTGATTTATTCATTTCATATATCTGGTAATCATTTATTGAGTGCTTTCCTAAGTCCTGATTCAGGGGAACTGGGGGAAAAGCAGAAATAAAAGTCCCTGTTCTTTGGAAGGGCGTGGCCCAGCCTGTGAAGACTCAGATATAAATAAGATACTGGGACAGATGCAGTGTGAATATAGAACAGTAGCATTTGGAGTGATGTTTTAGGTAATTTCAGTCTAGGCAACCACTGGTGACATGCTTTGAAAATGACATATATTACGCCATGCTATTTTCCCTTCATTTTTTTTCAATGCTTATCTCTTTGTCTTAACTTTAACCAAATTTTATTTATGTTTTAGAATTTCAAAGATATGTATAATATGCTTTGTGGTGGTATTGTGTTCCGCAAAATATTGTGCACCCTAACAAACTTATCTGGGGTCAGAGAACAGAACAGCCACTAGATATAGAGGCTAGAAAATGGTGGCACCCACACCTTTAATCCTAGCATTCTAGAGGCAGAAATCCATCTGGATCTCTGTGAGTTCAAGGCCACATTGGAAACAGCCAGGCCTGGCGACACACACCTTTAATTCCAGAAAGTGAGCCTTTAATCCCAGGAAGTGAGGGCAGAAAGCAGAAAGGTATATAAGGTGTGAAAACTAGGAACTAGGCTGGTTAAGCTTTCAGGCTTTCAAGAAGCAATTCAGCTGAGATCTATTTGGATAAGGACTCAGAGGCTTCCAGTTTGAGGAAACAGGATCAGCTGAGGAACTGGTGAGGTGAGGTGGCTGTGGCTTGTTCTGCTTCTCTGATCTTCCAGCATTCACCCCAATACCTGGCCTCAGGTTTGATTTTATTAATAAGTACCTTTAAGATTCCTGCTACAATGCTTTGATCATTTCTATTCCCCCACTCTCCTTTGCCCCACCTCCCAACATTTTACCTCCCAACTTCATGTACCTGTTTTAAAAGTTAATTAATTTTGCCGGGCGGTGGTGGCGCACGCCTTGAATCCCAGCACTCGGGAGGCAGAGGCAGGTGGATCTCTGTGAGTTCGAGGCCAGCCTGGACTATCAAGTGAGTTCCAGGAAAGGCACCAAAACTACACTGAGAAACCCTGTCTCGAAAAACCAAAAAAAAAAAAAAAAAAAAAAAAAAAAGTTAATTTTTAAAACCCACTGAATCTGCTTATTGCTGCCACAAATTTGTGCATCTCTCAAGTGTCACCAGAGAAGCTTCTTTTTGTAGTAGATGGCAACTAATAAAGAAATCAATTGCTACATGAGCTAAAATCAGAACCTGAGCAGTACTCAGCCCTGAATGGAATGTCTGTAATGCAGCCCCTCTCCCAAGGCTGGTGGGTCTGCAGACGACAAGACAGAGAGACATGATGGGCGATTGCACACATGAACCCACAGGGGCTAGAATGGCACGGACAAGATCAGGTCAGACAAAGTCCTAACGTGGAGGGGGACAGTGTCATGAAGTCCTATGCCTAGCTCAGGAACCAGTGAGATTGAGGAGAGCAGGAGGGATAATTTATTCTCATCGGTGACGAGCACCTCAGAGGCGACCTTTTTTTCTGGCAGATGGCCCTATGCACTAGCTATTAAGTGTTATTTGGATGTTTTATTTTCAGCTGTTTAATACTTTATCAAATACTCAGTGTCATTCACTCAGTTTTTGGAGCACTCATTACTAAATGGGTTGTCTCCATCAAGCCCTCCCCTCAGGACTCATGGATTATGGAGAAAAGGAGGCAGAAAGATTCTAAGAGCCAGAGGTGATGGATGACTCCAGGGAAACAGTGTTCTCCAAAGACAAAGGGACACACACATATATGAACTTGAGTAGATGGTGGCATTATGCACAGGACCTACACAGGTTCAAGCCAGATGGGGTCCCAGGGCTTAGAGCAGAAGTAGACGTGGGCTCCCACCCCAACCAAGAATATACCTACAATTAGTAAAAGGAAAAGTTAGTTTTCTACGGTGGAGTCTCAGGGGGTATATAACCACATTTCAAAGTGGGCCCCATGCTGAAAAGTCGATGACCACCGGCATAAACAAACACGATATTCTGTAGATATTTTTTTTTATTCATACTGCTTAGTCTGGGCATTATTGGTCTTATTGAGTTTTTTGTTTGTATATTTAGGTTTCCAATTTGGGTGTGTATTTGTATGTCTTTGAGTTTTTTGTATTTTTATTTTGTTTTGTGTTTGTTTCTTAAAGAGACAGAGAGAGCGAAGAAGGCTGGGGAGGGTCTGAGAGGGGCTAGAGGAGAGGAAGGTGATCAGAATACACAGTATGAAAAAATTTTGAAAACAAAAAAATAATAAAATAAACATGGTATCAGAAAAAGTATATACTAATTTTAAATCTAGAAAAACAAACAAACAAATAAATAAATAATTTGTTGGTTCAAAGAAACTTTAATGACTTCATTCTGTCATTGGCTTTGTTCAGATACATGGATAGCCTCAGACACTTATCACTCTCAAGACGCTCAGTGTCCAACCATACCATTCGACATAGTAGCCAATGGCCACTTACAGTCATCTAAATGTGTCGCAATTAGATCAAATTAGAGTCTGTAACAGTGGTCACAATTCAGCGTAGGAAGGGGATTTTATATTTGACGGTGCAGGCATGTTAGAGCCCACCCCCATACAACATTCTACTGGAGAATACAAATTCGGCATTCATGTGGAATGAATGGCTGAAAAAATATAGAACGAACAGCATAACCATCATGGTACATGGGACGACAGTTCACAGATGTACTGTGAGGCGTACAGTGAAGATGAGAATATAGAAACTGTCATGCTTGGATCTCAATGGAGAATATAGAGTGAGTTCAAAAATGCTTAAAACCGCATTTTGGGGTGGCTTAGTGGTCTTGAATGCTTTCTGCTCTTTTGCAGGACTGAGTTCAGTTTCTAGCACTCATCTCATGTCACTTATAACCTCCTGTAACTCCAGTTCCTGGGAACCTGATGCCTTTTACTGGCCTGTTCAGGCACCTGAATTAACATGTACACAGATGTATGCAGACATGCACTCCCCCCACCCACACACACACATACATGCATACACATGGTCACACACTTATACATACACACATAAAAGCACAATTAATCTTAAAAACAAAGATAGCATAGTTATTCACAGAAGAGTGCCCCAGGGGTTTTGAATGAACTCTGCAGGCTGTATATGCTACAGTTCTAAAGGGTTTCATTCAGTCCTAACTTTCTTTCATAAAAGGGTCTGCTTCTGGATCTGAGATTATGCCCTTCTGAAAGGTCACATGATTTTTTCAAAACCTTAGACTCAATTTCATAGCACACCTAATTTTGGGTATCTTTTGATCTCTCCATTCCCAATCCTGGCACCGTGCCCAGTTATAGAACTTCCTACTTTGAATTCCTATAGCAACTTTGCTGAGAGTAACACAGTAACTTCTACAAATCCACTATGATGTGCTGTGGATATCGCTCTGTATAAATAAACACTGATTGGCCAGTAGCCAGACAGGAAGTATAGGCAGGACTAATAGAGAGGAGAATTGAGGGAACAGGAAAGCTGAGGAGGAGACTACCTGGAGCAGCTGCCAGGACAAGCAAGATGTAAGGCCATGTGGCAAAGTATAGATTAATAGAAATGGGCTAAATATAAGAGTAAGAGCTAGACAATGATAGGCCTGAGCTAATGGCCAAGCAGTTTAAATAATGTAAGCGTCTGTATGTTTATTTTATAAGTGGGCTCTGGGACTGGCGAGACTTGGCAGGAGCTGGAGAGAAATTCTCCAGCTACAATGATATAGTCTTTCAACTACACCTTAGGGCTCATGATGGCGGGCAGGGCCTGTCCTGTTTCTTTCACATCCCTGAAAGGAGTGTTCAGCAAATAAGCAGCGCTTACTCATCTCTTTTCAATATTACCCATCATTTCATTGCAATTTTGCAATTACTCTGAAGTAGTGAAGGCAAAATGATGAACCTAAAGAGGATCATAAAAAAGTATTATAGTTTTGGATGAATTTAAATTCTATATATTTAATTTCTATAGATGAATGATTACAAGTAATCTTAGAGTTAATCCTATTTACTTTGACACTACTATAATATGAATAAGTTGCATTAATATTTCTATTTGAATTAATATTTAACTTCAGTTATTTTCATTTGGGGTGAGATACAGTGAATGATTTTAATCATTTATTCATTACTAAGATATTTTGTGTTAATTAAGTGAAATTTCTGTGTAGCAACAATTGTAATAATCTAATTCAGTTACTGACAGGTAGTCTTCTAAGATTTCCATCTGCTTGCTTTTAATTTTACTTAATGCATTTGACTTTTCTGCTTCTATTGGGTGATAGTTTCAAAAATACTAATGATATTATTTTTATTTACTAATATATTCATTTAAATGGCTTTCCCTTAGGTTATAAGGCCTACTATTCATATTCCAAGTCATCTTTGATTTGCTTGCTGACACTCAGGGTTGAGCCTCAAATTTAACTAAAAACTAATCCATGTATATTGTCTATAATCACAGCCAGGCTATCTGTAAGTAGGAGACACATTTGCTGTTGTCCAGAGCTACACTTTCATTTCTGCATTCTACGCACACTTTCCAGGACCAAGGCAAGTCATGAGGTGGGTGGGTATTCTTACACATCACTGTCCTTTGTGCTGTTTCTGCAAATGAACTGTAATTTAGCAGATCCATTTAGCATGGTTTGAATTATAAAAACCGGATGTGTACACATGGGTATGTGTACTTAGAGAGACAGAGCTTAACAGATGAGGGGTGAATACCTGCCTCCCTCCCTGCTGCGTTCTGAGTGCTCCCTCTTCCATCGCCTCCCTTTTCTAACACCAAGACACCCCACTCTGGCCTCTGTCTGTTTCTGGTGTTGACAGTAGTTGTTTTGCTTTGTTTTCCTTAACAAGCAGGGGTGCTCATGTAAACAGCTGAGCAGGGCAGACGGATTCTTTCTCTTAAGCAAAAGTTACTGAAGCATCTCTACAGTCGATGTTCCAAGCACAGCCTTCTTTAGGGGCCAAGATGCTAAGAAGACTGAGGTTCAGACTCTTCAAGTGGAGGACACAACACATGCTGAAGACCTCAGAAGTCTGGACGGTTTGATGGGGCTTCATGACACTGAAAATGACAGTGAAATGCTTTGCTTTGTTTTTCACACCCAGGGGGCCAGATGGAGGAGGGAGACTTGTTTCTACTGAATGATGAGTGCGTGTGGCCTACAAAGTACGAGAATGAGGCAGCCCAGACAAGTACCATAGCTTGTGAAAAACAGGGGTCAGCCAGAGCATGGTAAAGTCAGGTGAGGCAGGTATGACATGTTGGAGCACACAGGAAGGGAGGCTAGAGCACCAGGCTAGAGCACTTTCAAGATCAGTGTCATGTCTAGAATATAAGAAGCTCATGATGGGAAGAACTAAATGAACTTGAAGTCTAAGAATGTCAAAAGTATGCCAGGCATGGTGGTCTATGCCTGCAATATAGCACATCAGAGGTGAAAACTGATGAATAAGGAGTCCAAGGCCAGTTCTGGCTACATAGTTGAGTTCAAGGTCACTCTGCACTACATGAGATCATGTGTCAAATTCCCTGACTACACCATTAAACCCACCAAAAAAAAAAAAAAATCAAAGGCAGATTTATATTTTGGCAAGATTTTTCTGAGCACACTTTCCAGGATGAATCTGACCATTGTGGGAGCAAGAAGCAGCTCAAGATTTCCCAGGGCATCCAGACAGGCATTGGAGAAGACGTGAAAAGGGAGAGGAGCCTTAACAGCTAATCAGGCACAGACAAGCCCATGAGCCCATACAACATCCCTCCCCAGGGACATTGTGTGGAACCTGCCTGTCTTAGAGTCTTCACTGCGAGACACACCTTAAAGCTTGTAGTACATTTGAATAGTGATGTCTGCATCATCTAGGACCATAGGAAGTGAAGAATGTCAGATCCTACTCCCAACTACCACCTCTGTTTATGTAATAGGCCCACATGATTCATATGCACCATGAACTTTAGAAAAATGGAGGAGCTCACCTTTAATCCTAGTACTGGGAAGCAGAGGCAGGTGGATCTCTGTGAGTTCAAGGCCAGCCTGGTCTATATAACAAGTTCTAGGATAACAAGAACAGCAAAGTGAGACCCTGTATCAAAAATTAATTAATTAGTTAATTAATTAGAAGGAAAGAAAGAAAAAAAGAGAGAGAAACTTTCATTTTCCTCCTTTTTCACATTATAGTACCTGGTGGGTAGAGTGAGAGTCCACATGAATAGTTCTTCTGACTCCCCTGTAACACATAATAAAGTCGAGGGCATGTAACCAGGCAGCAGGTACTTGGTGGTTGATTTATTTTCAAAATAGAGAGTGTTAGTTTAAGCAATCCAACCATTTCAATTTAATAGACATTTATTGCAACTGGGAGACCAGTTAAGAGGTTATTGCAATATTGCCTGGGTGAAAAATGAAGTTCAACATTAAGGCAATGACAGTGCAGATTAAAAAGAAGAGGAGATGGAATTGAAAAGTTTAGAAGACAGGATTGGTAGGTGCCATGAGTTAAGGGTATAAAAAGTGAAAGGAAGAGATCAGTCCAGGGTATGTAAGACATACATAATACCCCCACCAATTGCATGGCCAGTGAAAGATAGACTGAAATTCCAACTGTACCCAGCCACATTCCTCCTAATGCTTCTCTCTTTTCTTTTCTCAGCTAATAAGCAGCGAGTCAGGTCTTTCTTCTCAAAGCAGACTCTCTTATAGGTGTTTTGATATTATTGCCTTTGTCCTTAGGAGATTACAGCCCAAAGGATGATACAGAAAAATCAACCAAACTGAAATAATGTGATCATCTGCAGTAAAGGGAGTCATGGACAGTGTGGCTCTGAGGAAGAGAGGTCATCTAGATTGGAAATAGATGGCATAGACAGTGCTTCTTAGAAGCACCTTTGAGGCTTAAGCCATGAGTGCATCAGTGTGGGTAGTTTTGTGAACACAAAGGCAGTGTCGAAGTGGATCTCAGGCCATAGGGAGATTACTGAGAAGCCCTGGGTGGTGATTAGAATCACCTAGGAGACAATGAGGAATTATCTACATTAGGTGGGTGAATGAAGGTGGGGAAGAGCCACCTTGAACGTGAGTGGGCTGGGGTCCAGGAATGATTACGAAAATAAAGGCTAACAGAGCACCACTGTTCATCTTCCTCTGCTTTCTGAATTTAGGCACAAAGAGACCAGCTGCCTCGTGCGTTTACTGTCATGACTTCCCACCAGAAAACCGCCTTTCCTGTGACAGAAACTCGGCACATAACGAATGCAAGCCAAGAGTGTGAATTCATGTGATTCATCTATAAAATTTCCACTTGTTTCATGGGAAGCAATGTACAGAGCCACAGGAAATTTGACATACTGGAAAAGTTTGAAATATAGTGTCAATCTCATGGAGATTGCTGAGTAATGGACACATGAATTTCTCAGAATTCATGTCTCCCACATGAGAAACAAGACTAGTTAGCTACACAGAGAACACTCCAACTAAGTGTGTCTCTAAAACCTCTCTGGATTCTTAAAAATCAAATGCGATCAGTAATTGATAGATGCAAGAGTTCTTATATTATTTTTATCACATTAATTAATTTATTTATTGGGGGTGTGTGAGAGGAACAAGCATGCCACAGTGTATGTGTGGAGGTCAGTGGACAAGTTGTCTGAGTTGGTTTTCTCCTTCTACCATGTGAGTTCTGGGGGCCAGAGCCAGGCCATCAGTTCGGGCACAAATGTCTTTATATTCTGAGCCATGTAGCCAAACCTGAGAGTTTCTATTTATAAAAGAGTTGACTGAAAAATGAGTTATTCTCTGGATTTGCTCTATAGGAATGGACCAGTAACAATTGTGAATGAACTTTAGGGAGGAAATGACAAGACAGTTGTCCACCCATTAAAGCCATCTGTACCCTATATAATGCTTTTGGAGTCCACATCATGTTTTGATATCATTATAAGACATTTCTCTGTGAACAGCTCAGAACAAACAATGCACTAGTCTATGTTCTCTTTGTTAGTCATCACTCTGTGAGATCCTCCTCACACTAAACTGGACAGCATGCTGTAGCCTATAGAACAGAGAAAGAAGTCACTGAAGGCAGACCTCATCTAAGTCACCTTTAGTGCAGCTTCCTTTTATGAGGAAGGGACCCATGTCTGTGATGACAGTGGCCTTGACTCGTTTTTTCTCATCTCCCTGACATATGCTAACAGGCACTTCCTTTTTCATTGTGTTGAAGGGTTTTTTTTGTCCTTTGTAATGTTTCTGTGACTCCTCTGCCTCCTCACTAAACTAAAAGAACAGATTGTGTTCACTTCATATAGAAATGGCAGCAGTAAACATAAATAATACTTGACAGCTCTTTTATTTTATTAAAGAAAAATAAATGGTCTCACTGCATCAATTTGGGATTATATGGCTATCATTCTGTCACTGTTTTGGAAAGACCGTTCATCTTAATTCACAGCACCACTAAGCAGAGATCAACAATTCCTACTGGATCTGGTTCTATAGGAAGAGGTCATAGGCTACAGGAATTCATCAGAGGATAGCCTTGTGGGCACTGCTTTTAGAGGTAGAAAACTAAGAAAACTTTCATTCTGAAATTACTAAAGATCTTTCACAAAATATGAGATCCTTTCTAAAGCACTATCTTTGGAAGTAATCCCTAGAAATATCCATTCACTTCTAGAGTTAAAAATACTTATTTAGGGGCTAAGGATATGGTTTAGCTGGTAGTAGTTGCTGAACATTCATGAGGATCTGAGTTTAATCCTAGAATCCATATAAACATATGGTGTTCATAGGTGAACAGTACAAACCTGTAACTCCAGAACCAAGGAGAAAGAGACAGGGGGATCCCTGTGACTTGCTGTTCAGACAGCATGGCTGCACTGGTGAGCTTAAGGTTCAATAAGAGACCCTGTTGTAAGGTAGAGAACAATTGAGGATGTTTCCCGATGTTGTCCTCTGGCTTCCAAATGCATGCATGTTCTCTCTCTCTCTCTCTCTCTCTCTCTCTCTCTCTCTCTCTCTCTCTCTCTCTCTCTCTCTCTCTCTCATTCTCTCTCTCATTCTCTCTCTCTCATTCTCTCTCTCTCTCTCTCTCTCTCTCTCTCACACACACACACACACACACACCTATACAAATGTGCACACACAGAAAAACATCTACATCCCTACACACAAATACTCCGTCATATAGTGTTTTACACTGTTTGCCACAGATTTCCTAGGGTTTCAGGGTTAATAGAATAGTTAAAAACTATAAAACAAATAAATCAAGGTTAGATATATTTATAACATCCTAAAATTTCTTTTGCTAATAGCTCCAAAACAATATTAACAGAGTAGCAATTATAGTCTGAGACACTAAAACAGTTTTCCTGTGTTTGATCTCAGCCACATCTACACCTGCCTGTGCACAGATGGTTTTCGTGATTCCACTGTGATGTTACACTGTGATACTTTTCTCCCACTGTACTCACTACTTTCTCAAACTTATGTTGGATTACAACTATCTACTCATTTTTGGCCAATTCTTATGTTCATAAATATTCTTCAAAGTGCACATGGACCTTAGAATTTCATTGTTTCCGCCATAATCAAGAAAACAGGTATCTGGTAATGTAGCAAAAAACTCAATTTAATTTTATCTAGGATTTAAATAGTTGCTAGTTTGAAATAGCAAACAACTAATTTTAAAGTGAAGATGGCATTTCTTATGGAATAATCTTGACCTTGCATTGTTGGATATTTAAGGAATCAAATGACAGTGTTTGGTTTATAACTATTATTATCATGATCCCTACTGGTAATAACAACCTCTGCCTTGAAAATTTACCCAAGAAATGCGTACATGGTAACTACAGTGAGTGAAATTCCATATTCTTGCAACTCTTCCCTCATCTACCACAGAATGCAGTCATGACCTTGGGAAAGCCACTGAAGTATGTTTTCTCTCCCATCTCTTTAAAGATAATAACTTCTCCTCATTGTCTCCTCCGGTGATAAGTGTGGAAACTAATAACCATAAAGAACTCATTGTGTTTCCTGGAAGCCAGACTGAGTCTGAATGTAGAGTATTTATGAAATAAAGCACACTTTAAGCTTGTACAAAGACAATGTCTTCATAAAGTGTTTTGGATAAAGAAAACACAAAAAGCTCATAAATCATGTTTCCATACTCATTTTCTAAGGTACTCTCATGTCCTCCAGATTCCTATGTTATTAGTCTGAATGAAAGACATGAAGAAAATTTGATGTTCTTGAACTTAGCATTCAGCTGTGGCTTACCAGGAAATACTTATCTTCTCCTTTAAGCACTGGATTTACTGCTTCTAATGGGGATTTGCATTTGTTCTAAGATTACAAATAACAATTATGCCAAAGCAATTACTCTTAACCTCAATTTGTAGCCCTCACTTGCAGCAGGACACTTTCATCTGTTCCATTTATTTTCATTCTCATTTTGGCCTGGAGGTATTTCTAAATAAATCAATCACAGTAGATGTTGGAACAGGTCTATTGAGTAAAACCTAGGCTGACTCAACAGAATGTGTGCAGAATAGAGAAAATTATAAGTATAATGCAAATGCAAAATAAAGCATATTTCTGTGGTCAGATATCCTAGTAAATCAAGAGAAAAAGCTTTTGCCTGGGAGGACCTAGGGAGGCCTCTGTCCTTCCATTCATAGTTACAAGAACACAGAAAGTGTTTCATGCAGAAAGGATTAAATAATACACCTTTTTTTCTATAAAGAGCATATGCTGCCCTTGCAAAGAACCAAAGTTGAGTTCCTGGAATCTGTGCCAGGCATCTTACAACTCCAGTTCCCCAGGGGTCTGATACTTTCTTCTGGCCTCCATTGGTACTGTACTTTTGTGCACAAACATAGGCACAGACACATGGACACACACACACACAGAGGGAGAGGGAGAGGGAGAGAGACAGAGACAGACAGAGACAGTGAGGAGAAGAGAGGAATAAGGGGGGGGCCCTTAAACAACCCTTAAACAACAGAACCAGTTAGGAGCCAGAGATGGCTCATTGGTTAGAATGTTTGCTTCTCTGCTCTTACAGAAGAATGTAGCTAGATTCCTAGCACCTAAATGGCAGCTCACAACTGTTGTAACATGAGTTCCAGAAGACTCAATGCTTCTTTCGGCTTCTACTGTCACCAGGCATTCATACAGTCCACATACACACTTCTGGCCCAGCACAGTGACTCTCACTTTTAATCCTAGCACTTGTGAGGCAGATGCAGGCATATCTCTGTGTGTGCTAAGGCAGCCTAGTCTACGAAGTGAGTTCCAGGTCAGCTAGCATGACATAGTGAAGATTTGTCTTCTCTGCAAACAACAATAAAGAAAAAACACCCCTCCCCCACAAAATCTCATCTTATCTGAATTCATCAAACTAGTAAAAAACATCACTGCTAGCTTGCCTCTGGAATTGGTGACCACGTCCTTGTCCTAACATCCCATCCTGAGTTGACTATATTCCATAATAGGATTATAATCTAGGCTCTTCTCATATCCTGGCTAAATACCCATTATTGTGCTCATAGTTCTGCATTCTGCCATTGTCAAGACAACTTACATTTTTAAAGGAAATTCTAAAATAAAGAGAACGAGGAAATGGTAATATTTTGACCAAATGCAAGTTTTTATTGAATATAAAAATCTCAAAATTTTCTGTCTATTGAGACCTGTTGACCAAGAAGAAGCTCTTTAGTTTGACTTCAAATTATTATTTCTCTCAACTATAAAACTCAAAAAATCTATTGCATATAGATTCCTAATATTGCATATTAAGATTCTTCCTTGCCCAGGTGGATCTCTTTGAGTTCAAGGCCAGCCTGGGCTATAGAGTGAGTTCCAAGAAAGGAGCAAAGCTACACAGGGAAACCCTGTCTCGAAAAACCAAAAAAAAAAAAAAAAAAAAAAAAAAAAAAAAAAAAAAAAAAAAAAAAAAGAAAGAAAGAAAGAAAGAAAGAAAGAAAGAAAGAAAAGAAACTCAAAAACTTCCTTGCTAAAGATATAGACTTATAATTATATATTCACACTTATGACATGATAAATTTTTAATGTAAACACAGTAATGAAGCTTATCCACAGAGGTTTCAGACAGAACTCATCACTGGTCAATGCAATTACCACTCTGATAAGAATACTGAAGTTTTTAGATAAATATTATAATTGTGTGCTCTACTTGGTTACTTTCTAAAGTTGATTTTCTAAATTGGTAAATCATGTGCAAAATATGAAATCTGGGAAAATAAAAATACATGGAAAAAGCATTTACCTTAATTAGAGAAAAAGAGTTGGTAAATTTTTTTTCAAATTTTTTCTAGCATTATTTTGCGATTGATTTATTATTTAGTGCATGTGTCTGTATGTATGTGTGTACACGTTTGTGTAGTGTACATGCCCTGTATGCATGTGTTCAGATCTGTTTGACTCTGGGTGTCTCATCCATTGTTCTCTGTGTTTTTTTTTCAGACCATCTTCTATTGAATGTCATGAACATCATGGATAGCTGGACCAGTTGACCAGTAAACTCCATGGACCCTCCTGCCTGTGTCTCTCACAGGTGTGTGTGGCCTCATCTGTTTTGTTTTGTTTGGATGTAGGTGCTAGAGCTCTGAACTCAAGTGTCTCATGTTTTCATAATAAGCACGTTCCATGAACCATCTTCTGCCTCCCTACAGTCAGTCACTATTTTAATTAGAAAATTTTGTTTATTTCACTATACTCAGATTGAGTCCAGCAAATGATAGAAACAGATACAGAGACCACAGCCAAACATTGCAGGGAGCTCTGGGAATCCTGTGGAGTAGGGGTATGAGTATTGGAGGACCCAATTGTGTCAATGACACCACAAGAAAACCCACAGAACCAACTAACCTGGGCTCACAGGGGCTCACAGAGACTGAACAGACAATCAGGAAGCCTGCATGGGCCTGACCTAGAACCTCTGCATAGATGTTACAGTTGTGTAACTTGGTCTTTGTGTGAGATTCCTAACAGTGAAAGCAGGGGATGTCTATGACCCTGTTGCCTACTCTAGGGACCCATTCCTCCTACTGGATGGCCTCACCCACCCTTAATAGAAGAGGAGGCACCTAGTCTCCCTGAAACTTGATATACCATGCCTGGCTGATATCCACGGGAGGCGTGCATGTATCCTAAGAGAATCAGAGGAGGAGTAGTTGATGGGGACCAGAAGGTGGGGAGGACCTGGGAAGAGGGGAGGGAGGGGAAACTTTGGGATGAAAAAACAAACAAACAAATAAACAACAACAAAAAAGAAAATTATTTGTTGGAATAGCATGCCTACATATCTAAAAGCTCTGAAATGTTTTCCAGGTTTTGAATACACAGCACAAACAAAAATGTAGTTTACATGTATCACTATATATCCCTCTTATGAATGGTTAACTGCATTTTACAGTAGATTAACATAATATAAATGTTTTAACTTAGCATAGTATGAGTCTCCTGCTTTAAGCATGACCAGATGACACATTGCTGTGTTCCTTACAAGTTAGCCCCATGCACATTAAAGCTCAGGCAGCCCTGTCCTCCTTCCTTCCCTAAAGACAGGCATTCACATTCCTAGGAATTATCTTTTCTCTCCACAAGTGATGTATATTAACTGCAGCTAAAATGTGTGAAAAGTGACTGTCAGACAACATGTACATATTTGAAATGTGTGCTTTTCATTTTTAGGTCCAAGGTAAATTATTTTCCTGGCCTGTTATTTGGACAATAGTGTTTATCCAACAGTTACTGTTCTTTCAGTGTTCTTCACTGGAACACACAGAACATTTACACCCTTTCTAAAAGAAGATAGAATGAGGAGCTCTGGTGCCCTCCTTCCCAGAAGGAAATCAACACAATGGAGAAGGGATATCACATCTGCATGGAAGCTGCTTTTTATAAACGCAAATGCTGTTGTGCTTACCCATCCTAGAGTTGTTGTTTTAATATCACTGGTAACTTATTTTATTATATATATGTAAAAACAGCATGAATCATAGTAGCAGTAATTAGTAATCATTAGTAATAGTAAAGATTTAAACACTGGAGATTATTTATTTTAAAAATCCCAGATGTTGGTATAAGCCACAGGACTAGGAAGACTTTTACATGAACATTTCCTTCTATAATTTGTATGAATAAATTTAATAAATCAACATGAGAATTTGTGCTAAAAGTGATATGATTATAGAGTCTAATATCTCAACATGTCTTGCAAATAATATAGAAAAGCACCATATTCAATAAATTTGACTTGATTAACCAAAAACATAGTTAGAAAAAATAAATGATAGAAGAATATTAAGTTCAAAATCCCCCTTCCCAAAGTGACAAGACCCTGGCATGATCAGGAGCTGACCACTGTGATATGGGCCTATCTAAAGATATCACAGTGCTTTTGTAATAACCCTGTTGTGATTACTGGGAGCACAATTTTCATTAATTCTATTGATAATGTCCTTGTGATATTTCCTTCCTATGTGTGGGGCAAGTAACAGAAGAGCCCCATGCATCCCACTCTGCCATAAGCATATGCTTTTCACACTAACTCCCTGTATATATACATGGAAAATTCAAGACAGTGGTATTTTCTTATGTATGTCTTTTACCCTGCTCTGAATCTGACATTTTTTTTTAATTCTGGAAAAATCTTACATATGTCACAAAAGAATTTTATTTTAATAAGTTACTATTGAAATGCTTTATAAATACCCACATCCTCTACCAAGTGTCAGCACTAAGGGTTAGTCGGTACCATAAGATTCTATAAGTAGAATTTTACTGATAATTTCCAATGCTATATCCATGCCAATAAATTGGACAATGGATATTTTAAAAGTCAGCAGATAATTCCATGAAAGATATTTGGTCTAATGGAGAAAACCTTAGTTATTCAAAGTTTCAGAGGTGTGAATTTAACTTCCCTTTTTAAGGATTATATCAGAACCTGGAACTTAGCAAGTAAATATTAACCAAAATGATTTTGAAAAACAGTAATAAAATAATTGAGTGGCCTGGCCTGGTGATCCTGGCAACAGAGGGTACTCTTGAGCTCTCCAAACTTGGGCTGAGGTCAGAGTGGGGTGAGGACAGGTTTCTGGGCTATTGGAGAGGAGGCATTTGAGGAAACAGAAGCTGTCCAGTTTAGGTGTGATGGAATGTTGCAGCTCAGGACCCTAAGTGTGGTATGATTTGTAGTGCTGGCATTATAAAAGTTTGGGTGAAAATCTTATTAGCAGTCTCAGAAAGGAATTAAAGATTGTAATATCTAATTTTTCAACCCAATGATGTTTTGAGGCACGCAATTAGTTATCCGATAATGTTAGAAACAAGCTTACAAGCCCACATTCAAGACAGTCTTTCTTTATTCTTTTTTCTTTTTCTTTCTTTTTTTTTTATTTTTTTTTTTGTCAATGCCATAGAGTGTACCGGTATTTATTTTAACAAGCAGAGCCTGTTATGGGAAGTTGATGCAGAGGATGAAAAACTGGGTCGAGAGAAGTAACGGGCTTTCTCCTAACATTTACTTTATTAAGATGCTATCAAATGTAAGGATAAAGAAGAGAAAATTTGGCAAATTAAAATACATATTTAAACCCATTCAAGAATATGTTTTCACACAACTCAAACTATTAGCTTTAGTGATATGGACAAATGATAATATTTCTAAATTCATTTGCAAAAATACCTGATTTATTCACTACTCTCAGAAACATGATACTGTTGTACATTTCAAACTAACTATTTTATAAAGAAAGGAAAACTTGAATTTAGAGGCTCAGTCATTTTTTATTCTACATATAATTTTATTACATGCATTAGAATCCTACTGGCCATCAAATTTAAGTGTGCCTGACAGGACTCAATTAGTTCTCCTTGACCAAATTGCAAAGTTTCATTTCATATTTTGCCTGGACAAATAGGCACATGTATATATTTTAGTTCCCTGATGATCCTCCTACCCAACCCAGATACACATGGCAGTAGGTGTGGGCCGAGAAAGCAGTGGGCACAATGTGAGCATTTTCCTTCATTTAGACTGCCCTCAATCACCTTTGTGAATTACAGGGGTTGGAGTCCCCATGATGCATGAGTGAGGATGATACTTTACAAAAAGAAAAAAAGAAGAAGAAATTCTATAAACAAGAACATTTTGTATATAATTCAAGAAAGAGCTAAAAAGTATATGGAGTTTTCCTACTTATCCATACCTTTTTCATATCATATTTTCCTTTCATTGGGGCTTAAAAGAAATTTATGAACAAGGCCTGTTAGAAGCACTTTCTTTTCTGTCAGTCCATGTATTGGAGTTGTAATACAGCAACACCCTGGAGTCAGGGCGACCTACTGATAGATCTCAGCAGTGAATCACTGCTGTGCACTTAAGGCACCATCCCCAAGACATAAAACACCGGAACAAGTCTGTCTGGATTATCCCCTAAAGATGTGATCAAGGAGTGCTGAGGGTAAAACTGTTAATGAACTCATTGAACAAAACTTAGAGGTGCCACAGAAGGGGAAACAAGCATTCTATGTTGAGGCATCTGCAAATATATTTTGTGTCTTAGAGATGCAATCTGAGTTTGATAAGAATCCATTGGTGATGAATGAAGTTTTTATATGAAGAATACTTTTATTTACTTATTAAAATACAACCAGGGGTCAAGCTGGTCAAGCACTGAGCTTAGATCCCTGAGACCAGTGGCTAAAAATACATAACTTCCTAACCTGCACAAAGTTGATCCCCCTACTTTTACTGATAAGTATTCTGGCTGAGTAGACAGCACTGTCTTTTAGTTGGTAATAAGCTTAACAGTTACATTGTGGGGACTTTATTAGTAGTTTATTGTCAGCTAGTCTCCAGTTTAAGGTGAAGAATCATGGAACCTATGAATGCATTGCTAACAAATGGCCAATAAAAGGTGAAACTCAGGCCTGCACTTTAAATCCAGCATGAGAGACAACAGATTTGTATCTATCTATAGCTCAAGGTTGAAAGTCAATGAAGAATGATAACACATACACCCCACCCTGAGCTGACAGGGAACAACTGAAAATCAATGGAATTGGCAATCAGCTGAATTCAGTGTAGTATTTTCATTTCCTTTGTCTTAGCCCATTTATCAGATGACTCTTCATTGAATCAATAGTGATCATAGGTTCAGCAGAGGTTAACTCATGGATAGCTCACATACTCACGAGGCAGATCTATCATGAAAATGTTTCAGAACTGTCTGATTTTCCAGTGTACACTCATGCTCAGAATCCACAGATACTCTCTTTTTGACAGCAATCCAATAACCTCTTCAGAAAATGCCAAATTTGAATTTATAAGAGGGAATTAAAAAAAAACCTTGATTAAATTTAATTGTACAATAGAGAATTGGACATGATTTAGGATAGAGCAGTTGTATTAGAAAGCAGAACAAAGGATAATGGCTTTATAATTTTATTTTATTAATGAATGAAAAACTATGAAACAACTATTGTTTGGGTGAAGTCCATTGTAATAGTGCCTGACTGGTGAGAACTCAACCACAGACTCAGTCTCTGCCTACAACACTGTTCACATTTGGCTGTGCTATGTTGACAGATGGGAAAAGGGTACAACAGTCTGGTAAATGTCTCGGATTGATTAGGAGTAAGGGGCTGATTAAAGCCTAGAGAAGGAGAGAAAGTCCCAAGGGGAACTTGAGCATTTGTGGGTGAGGAGTGGCCATACTCCTGACTAAACTGCCCAAGAACTTGAAGCTGTGATGTAAGGGCACATGGTTCTGTGGGTTCAAGCCATTGCTTGGTTTAGTAACTAAATTGTCCAAAACTACACTTAGCTTTACTTACGCATGGATATCAAAAGGTCAACTGTTACTATTTGCTGAACTATTTGCTTGAACTCCTACTTCAATTTGGAGGAACCACCAAAGCTAGTTCAACTCTAGAGTTCCTGATTTTGTGGAGGGCTATAAAGATGAAATCCTTGATTCACAGTGAATCAACTTTTTGTACCAGCACATATAAAGCCACACATTTATTGTTCACATAGTAGGTACTCCCTTGGTTCCCTGCAAATCTTTTTGTAGGTACTACTTAGGTCTACACAGAGTTCAGATAGAATATTCTATTCCTTTGGGGAATGCTGTGATGTGAGTGGGAATCTCTTACAGTGAATTTGGCTTTCTGGTGAATTGTTTTTATTGGTGATGTATTTCTAAACTCATTAACCCATATATTAGCACTTAGTTATCTGGCTCTGATATCATAATGCTTTATGTAACTGAACAGAAAAGAGCAAATAAGATGGCTGCTGGAGAGGGATGTGGGATTTTTCTCTAGTGGTGCAGTCACTGGTAAGATGCTCCTGCTCAAGGATATAACTGCTTATCCATGTTCATGCAAACAATCCTAATTTAATTCAATGGTGCATATGCACACACACACACACACACACACACACACACACACACACACACACACACCATGAATGTCCTAGAAAGATTTTTTTGGGAAGAAGTGTTTCAGTGGGAGAGGACAGATGATGAGAGAGACTAACCTGGAGAAGAGTGAAAAAAACCAAAATTCATTATGTATATGTATAAAAAGTCCATAAAACAAAATAAAAAATGAAATGTAAATTGTTTATGATTTGTTAATATTTTCCATGAAAATGTTGTGTTTGGAGGAGTTAAATGTTACAAAAACTGACATTGGATTAGGTTATGTTCTGAAGGAGACATCTATTTTAAATGTTGTCATGTTGATTTGATAAGAACACTGTAGAGAACACTAATGAGAATTTCTCCCAACAACTGATTCAAAGTAAGTTAAATACAACCTAAGTGTACCCCATACCTCATACATTGCAAAATATTTATGCAAATATTCTCATCTGATGGACAAATTCAATAAAAGAAAGCGCATATATATGAATGTGGAGGGCTATTTAATGATGCTCAGGTGGGTAGGATGCTGTGTGTCAGTCAGGGTCAAGAGAAAGTGACCCTCAGAAAGATTAAACAGTGGGGAAACCCACAGCAGCTGGCTGAAGCTAAGCACGGAAATGCTGGGACAGGAACAACACTAGGAACAACCACAACTGAAAGGCAATCACCTGAAAAAAAAAAAAAAATCCCAGCATAGCGCCACGTGCCTGCTACCACAGCACCTGAGAAGCAACACTGAGGCTTGCCGCTGACCAGCTAGTCTAGCCTAATTCAGAGCTGTGAGATCAGCAGGAGCCTTTGTGTCACAAAATAACACCAGGAGCTAAAGAGGAAGCCGTCTAGCATCAACCTCCAGCCTTCGCATGCATTAGCACATGCATGTATAGACAATGCCCATACATGTGCCCATGCACACATACAGATATAAATACAACAAGCAAACAAAGCAAGATGTGTCTGTCAATGAATGAGATGTCAGGCACAAGTAAAGATGAAGGTCACTTGTGAGACGATGACATCACTATGGGGAATGGTGGGAAAACAGGAAGGAGAGATAATCTCCAAGAAAGGTTTTGTATAAATTAATACCAGTGCCACTCATCCACTGCCGTGCACTTAAAGATGCATTCTTAAAGATGTTGCATATTTGTTAGCACACTTAACCCTCACAAAACCCTTTCGTAATCTATGTTCAAGTCAGAATGCTTGGATCAAGTGTGAAATGCTAACTGTTGTTCTGGAATTTGGCACTTAAGAGACCAAATTAAGCAAGTTAGAGCTCTACTTGATGCTCCTGTTTATTTCATTTGTGCGAGGAGATAGGAGCAAACATTTAGTGAGCAAGCAGACTGTTCCCCAGAGTGCTGTGGCCTCTAGAAAATTTCTCAGTGGAATAAAGAGGAGTGTGAAGAGTGAGACCGCCGCCACCCAGGAGGTTCTGGAGCAGAGAAACTACCAAATGAGAAAGGTGTCCTTGGCTCTAGTTTAATGCAAATCAGAATTTGTAGCTGAGGACTACTGCGGTTTTGACAAAAGAAACAATGTCTAAACAACAGAGTGATCACTTGTGGAAAATAGACATCATCTTGTTGTTACTGCTATTGCTTGCTTGTTTGGTTTGGGTTTTGAGAGCCAAGATACTGATGTACTTCAGAGACAAGGAGCCTCTAGGCTGACAGGCGGACAACTTCTTCACAAACTGCTGAAGGGGAACAAAAGGCAGAATACTAATGTTGGAAAATATTAACATTAGAAAAATCTCAAAGTTCTCCACATAGTTTATAGCCACCTTTGTAAGTGTGAAAATGCCTGAAACTACTTGTTACAAGAGAAAGCTAGTGACTTCTGTTTGGGAAGAGCATGAGAAAATGTGACTTTGGGGGTTTGTGCTACATAAAAAGAAAATTAGCCATGCTAAAACTCAGCGAGCAGGCTGACTGTAGGTTCTTGGTGAAACAGAAAAATCCCACAAGAAATTGATTTCATGTTGCTGACTGCAAGGATTCATGGAACAGTGCCCTGTGGCTGTGATCTAAGAGAGCGAAACCAGTTTCCCTGGGGGCTGTCAAGGTGCTTGTTAAAAACCACCAAAGGTTAGGCATCATAAGACTCGTTAAAGAGCAGGGTTATTGGATCATAGCTGGAAAGCTCATTGGAATTTCAAAGCCTGGGGGTTGGGGAGGTGACTGCTCACTTGGATGTCTCCAGGAAAAATAAACTGAGGGGTCAGAGCAGCTGCCTACCTGGAGGAGCTGGGGCTCCTCTTGCAGCCTTTCTACATTGTCTTTTCTTCTACCTAGGCTCCTCTTCACAGATCTCTTTTCTTTCTCACCTCCTCAAAAACAAACAAAAATCTATTTTTTTCTGTCTCCCATATCTGAACTCTTTGCATAACTATCTATTTGATTTTTATTAATCAGAAATGGAGTCACGTTCAGTGAATACACAGCCAATCTCATGATAGTATACTTAAAGCTGATGTTTTTATTACTCTGTGTGTGTGTGTGTGTGTGTGTGTGTGTGTATCCCAATGAGTATATATGGAAGTCAAATTTCAGAGAATTCTCTCTTTCTTTCTTTTTTTAAATTAATTTTTTAAAATTTATTTTACATATCAATGACAGATCCCCTTCTCATCCCTCCTTGTACCTCATATAGGCAGGGTCTCTCTCACTGTTTCAGCTGCTGGACCTGAACGTTCCAAAACATGGGAGGAACGCTGGGACCACAGCTTCATGTTACTGTATCCAGTCATCAGGCTTATAATCGGGTTAGTGCCGTTATCCACTGACTCATATCCCAAGCCCTAGAGCTGAGCATCTAAAATGATCCCTGCAATTAAAAACTGACCTCAAATTTCAGTTCTCTGAAATTATTGAACTGTTTGCAGTTGAGTGACACACAGCAGTTTAAAACAGATCAAAATTTAACATCAGTCACCTAGATAAATAGATGAAAATTTTCATGAATGTCTTGTCTCTTACTTGGCTTTTGGAGTACTCAGAACTCAGACAACTGTGGATAAAGAACAAGCCATTTCACTTATATGGCATTCTCTGGGGAGCAAGTGAGGTGCTTTACAGTGGGTTCTGTGCTATCCAGGGCATGAAGATGAACAGTGGACTGGCTGTCTCTGAGTTATCCAGTTGTTTAGGGAAAAATCTCTTCTTCATTGTGTAGGGAGGAAATCTTCATATAACTTCCCATGATCTCTGAAGACATCAGATATGACAATTTAGACCAGAATCTAAAAATAAATTAGATTCCTTCCAACAGATGTGAGGACGTGTTAGCCGAGGCCTGAACTAACATATAAAGTCCCTAGACAGAGATGAACTCAGAGGCAGTGTGGCTTTGTGAGGTGATCACATCATAAAAGGTGCCAGGATATGGTAAGTCAATGTCTATACTGAGCCTAGATCATTTTACTAATTTTTTTTAGCCTCAGTGTATATATATCCTGACCTGTTTCCCTGCTTATACACCTTTGCCCTATAAAACACATGTACAAACACACACACACACACACACACACACACACACACACACACACACACACACAGATGTTCATATACCTGCTAAACATGCATACACACGCAAACACAAGTATTTAGATGCCATCTAAACATGCATACACATAAGCATAACACACACAGAGTCTGAGAGAGAAACAGAGGCAGAGAGGCACAGAGAACAGAAACACAGAGAGGCACAAACAAACGTAATACAAATATTTAAAAATCAAATTCTGCTTTAAATTTTATTACGTATGTAATGTTGGAACATTTAAACAGACACTTTCTTAATCAACATAGGAGAAACTCATTTGAGAAATTTTTTGGTTTAACACCTCAAAATAAAACCAGAAAGATGTTATTGATTTGTGCAAAGAAAGTGAACCAAAGATGGAAGTGTGAGCCTCGGTCCATATTGATGTCCTTGGGACGTCACTCTTTGTCTGTACAGATCTCTTCCCCACCTGGAGTCCTCCAGAAGCCATACTGGGCATGGCACTATTGGGCTGAACAACGTGCTTTCCACTTAAAAGCAAAGAGCAACTTCAGTAAGTTTTACAACATTATATTATTACTAAAAAGATGAATGAAGAGCTGAGACTCAGCCGTGAGATGCTCTCAGAGGGGAAGGAAAAGGAAGAGAGAATCCAAGACATCTTATAGACTTTGATGTTTCTCCTAGACTCTCGTGTTAGGCTTCTATCTGATGTGTTACAAAACACCATGACATAAGCCACTGGGGAGGAAAGAATTTATTTCAGCTTACACTTCACTGAGGAAACTCAGAACAGGAACTCAAAGCAGGGAACTGGCAGCCTGAGCTGAAGCAGAGGCCATGGAAGAGTACTGCTTCCTGGCTTATTCCATCTAGCTTGTTAAGCCTACTTTTTTATATTATCCAAGACGATCTGCCCAGGGGTGGCACCAGAAATAGTGGACTGAGCCCTACCACATCCATTTTTAACCAAGAAAATGCCTCCCAGGCTTTCTCACAGGTCAGTCTGGAGGTGGCATTTTCACGGTTGAGGTTTGCTCTTCCAAAGTGTCTCTAGCTTGTGTCAAAGCCTAACCAGGACACCTGACATGGCTGCACTACTCTCCCACTCTCTCTCTGTCTTCTTGCTTCCTTCCTATGCTTGGACGAGCATTAGCTGCAAGTCATGATCAGGGCAGACATTTACAGACACTGAAAGAGTTCAGGGTGCAAGTACAAGTTCTAGAAGTATTCAGAGGCAACAACAACAACAAAACAAAACAAGAAAACAACAAACCACTCACAACTATTCTATCATAACCTCCCTACCACAAACACACAAACATCTGCTGAGCATGACCAAAGTTTAGTTATTTCTTTTGGGTCTCAGTTTAGCTTTTAAGGGGTGGGAAACAGGTTACATCAGCAATTGCCTATGAGACAGTTCTAAGAATATTTAATAAATGGATATCAAAATATTTCTGTTCATAATACAGAAGATAGTATTAATATCTTTTAAGTTTTTCTATATGTTAAATAATATGAATGGAAATACATATTAAGCTGAGGTATAAAACATATTATTCCTCTTTTTAATACACTTATTATACAGCCCTGTGAAAAGAAAATGCTTTAAAAGTTCTAATTATGCCGGGCGGTGGTGGCGCACGCCTTTAATCCCAGCACTCGGGAGGCAGAGCCAGGCGGATCTCTGTGAGTTCGAGGCCAGCCTGGGCTACCAAGTGAGCTCTAGGAAAGGCGCAAAGCTACACAGAGAAACCCTGTCTCGAAAAACCAAAAAAAAAAAAAAAAAAAAAAAAAAAAAAAAAAAAAAAGTTCTAATTATGCTGGCATTTATGTCTATTTTATTGATTGGATAAGCATGTTGTTAGAAAACATCTGTTAATATAAATGCTCTAAAAATCTTGTACATAGCACTTTGGTCAAATTAGCTTTTCAGTAAAGCACCCAAATTCTCTGAAACACATCATATATCCTCAGGTCAACTGCTCACCAAGAGCTTTTGAAATTCTTATGTTGATTAAATATGGAATAAATATTCAGGATTCTTAGCTTGGCATAATAGCATTCACCACCTATCACAGCACTTATTTTTTTCAAATATTTCTATTTTAATTTTTGTCTTATATAAATCAAAAGTGAAGGATAATATGGTATAGAAATCACTATTAGTATGACATTGTACAACATAAGCATTATTTTTAATTTAATTTTTTTTTCATTTTACATACCAACCCCTGCTATCTCTCCTTCCCCTTTTCCCATTGGGTCCTTTATTTATGGTAGCAAAACTAAAACAACCCCATGATCAATGCAGCCAATATTTTCTATCACAGCACTTATTATATGGAGACAGAATGATCAGGAGTTCAAGGTCAGCTTTAGCTTCCTAGCTAGTTAGAGCCCAGCCTGGTCTATAAGAAACCTTGTCGAAAGAAGATAGATGATAGATAGATAGATAGATAGATAGATAGATAGATAGATAGATAGATGATAGATGATAGACAGATAGAATGAGAATACAGCACATTTTTATCAGAAATTTATTTTTCTTAAATTAAACTCTACTTGTATTATATATAAGTATATATGCTCTTTCAGTAAAACCTTAGGGACTAGAAAGATGGTCCAGGAATAAAGAACACTTGCTGCTCTTTTAAAGAACCTGAGTTCAGTTCCCAGTATCCACCATGTCAGGTGCCTCCTACCAGGTTTTTACCACTGCTTTTCATGGCTAGATAAATAAAGCTAGAGTTTTTTTTTTTTTTCCCCACATTCTGTAACTACATTACTTAAAATCTCAGAAGCATGCCTCACATCTTGTGTCCTCCCAGTTCCTGTCATCAGGGAGAGGTATTAAGCATACAGTAACTAAGTTACAAATAGAGACACCGGGGAAAGAGACTGTAGCTCATGCTCTGTCTGTGCAGCTTATAGAGGGCGCGCCCTAAGGGCTACTCTGATCTCTGAAAACACTGCACTTTCTTTGCATTAAGAAAGTGAACACAGACTTCAGTTTCCTTATTTCTTTATTTATTTCAATATGACTTTATTCACTTTACAAGCTCCTTATTTCCATGGCAATTTATGCTGCATAGGACTTACATAATATAAAGCAAATCTAGCTAGGGAGACAATTCTTCTGTACGAAAATGAGAATTAAATGGGAAAAAAATCCATTCGCCCTTAGTAGCTGTGTTATTTGATATGTCATTGAAACAAAACAAAAACAACAACAACAAAAAAAACCCATGAGTATGATTTTCCCGTATTGTCTAATGAAAAGCTGGCAAGCATATTTTCACTACGTATTGTTCACAAATGCTTCGTTGTCCCCTGACAAATGGTCTGTAGAAAATCTCTAAAATCTTCTCTCGTAGTACTACAGCTTAAAAGATTCATGCCATCAAATACTGCACCTCAAAGGCTAATGTCTGCTCTCCAAATTTCAAACACTGTAGCCTAATAAAAATTTAAAGAGTAAGAGCTCCTCCCCAGAGAGCAGCTGTCAAGACTTTCTTAAAAGAAAGAAACACAAACAGCCTCTACCTAGAGTGCTGATGTCTCATCTTTGAGAAAAGACAGTGTGAGGGTAAGTATTTTTTAACAGAGAAAAAATTCAAGTTGTGCTAGTTGATGTTAAAAAGATAGGCTTTTAATCTCATAATAACTGTGTATTAAAAATATTCCAATCATCTTAGGTGCATTTGTGAAGGGAAAATTAAAATCTTTGTTTATATATATATATATATATATATGTAGATATGTAGATATTATATGTATATATGCCATAAATACATATAATATACATACATATACCTATACCTGTAAGCATGCACAGACGAGACATTTGTGCACAAGCGCATACATGCACTTATAACCTATTTAGACATGTAGCACTCTCTTTTTAACCACTTTCTCCACCACTGTCCTGTGAGGAGTCTGCTTTATCCTGTTCATAGCTGCACGACAGTAAGTCATGACTGCCCTCAACAAAACAGTTCATTTTAGCTCCATGGCATCACACATTCTCCTCTCTACACATTTCATCAATGATATTTCATTTGCATTTTCTGGTTCAGCAAAATCCCTTGTAGTAAAATTTCTTCAAAAAGCCTTGACCTAGGGAATCTTAAGTAGAAAAGACTGAGTCACTTACTCTCTGTGGACAGAAAGACTGGGATTCAATTCCCGAGGTCGCCATTTTCTCCCCAGGAAAAGTGATCTTATTTCTGTCCATCGTGGCCTCTCAAAGTGTAAGCATACTATCACTTTATAATATAATTTATTTAAAATCAATTGAGTAGCGATATCTTTTCTTTTTTATTTTATATTTATTTATTTATTTTGTTTTTTTGAAAAAGGGTTTCTCTGTGTAGCTTTGTGCCTTTCCTGGATCTCACTCTGTAGTCCAGGCTGGGCTTGAATTCACAGAGATCCACCTGCCTCTGCCTCCCAAGTGCTGGGATTAAAGGCGTGTGCCACACCGCCCGGCTTCTTCTTCTTCTTCTTTTTTAAAACATAGTATCATCATTCTTGCTTTGGGATCTGCCTTCTGTTCAGGAAACCTTCTGCTGACATCTGCTTAGAGAAGAGAAACGTGGCCACCTTCAAGAACGACCGTTCTATGCCCCTTGTGATCTTCTAGTAGTATAGCTCTGAGAAAACATGTTACTTTCACAATTTTGTTTTGTCATTTCACTGATCACATGTGAAATGAACCACAGGTGGACATTCCATTGTGGTTTATTCTGGTGAACATCAAAACTGTACGAACAAGAAAGCCACAGTCACTGTGATGGAGGAAGAAAGGTTCAATTGAGATGAATCAACTGATCTGCATTAATAAATTCAGCCATTATGTTCTTTTCCAAATTATTTTGCTGATTTGACTGTATTCAAATGCATAAGCTATTAATATTGTATACATTAAAAACCTTCAAAGTTAACATTTCAAAATTCAACTGTAATGTAATACAAAACAATTTTAATTAAAAGTTTCAAGGTTCTGAAGTTCAAATTGCAACTTATTTTTTAAAAACATCATGCTACAGGCCTGGTAAGAAGTTCTATTGCTACAACCTCACACCAGCAGAGGTGTGATGACTTTGAATCTCTAGAACTCCCACAAATGCCAGACAGGCAAGGCAGCCACCCAGGATGCCAGCACTTGGGAGGCACATATTGAGAATTGCCGAAGCACACTCATGAGTTACACTGCTCATGTTGGAAACTTTGAGTCTAACTGACACACTGATTTGTTTTCTTTCCTTATTACCACAATAAAGTGATTTAATGGAATTATTTGCCTCATATTTTCAGGTTCTAGTCTCTCACTGTAGAAACCAGTGGCAGTGAATCAAAGCAACTGAACACACACAGCTGACAGCAGAAAGAGAAGCTATCTAGCCCTCATCTTGCTCTCTCTTTCCCCTCCAGGCCATGAATGGTGCTGCCCACATTCAAGGTGTGTCTTCCCATGTGAAGTTAACTCCATACGAAAACCCTCACATGCATGGTCATAGGCCAAGCTAATCCAGACAATTTCCCATTGAAACTACATCTTAAGTGATTCGACATGTGTCAAATCCACAATCAAAACCAGCAAACACAGACACAATGCCTGAGTGAATAAGGTGAGTCAGTGATCAGGAGGGTGCCCCACTTTAGCTTGTACCTCCACATGTGGGCACACACATACATCAACACTTAAACACACACACATGAAAAAACATTTTTAAAAAAATGTAACATGCCTTAGTCTATGATAACATGACAGTATCAAACTCAATTTCAACTTAATGCAAATTTTCTATATGTTTTCTATTAAAACACTATTAGAAAGTCAAGTGTAAATATGAATGTCATCATTAGAGTTAATATTGAAGACAGAGGAAATACCTCAATCAAGAGTCTATGCTGTTCCTATCACTGTTTGCCCTCTATGCCAAGGGCTACATACATCTGTTCCTACAAATAATGCAAATATGTGTGAGAAAGTGCATCTCACGGTGCTCACCTTCATGTGTTTTCAAGACTAAGGAAAAGTGAGGTGAATCTTGCCTCTGAATACTACCTTGTAGATAACATTTAGGTATTATACTGCTATTTAGGTACTTTACTGCTATCGGATCACAGTCCTACAACATACATCTGCACAATTTGTGGTCATTCTATCCAGTGTTGCAGAATAAACAATTCAGGAGTGACAAGAAAACCCCATTTAGACAAGTATTTAGGACCAAAGTGTCATCTTCTTAAGAGCTTGGCTGCTGGTGGAGGGGACTTGAGGATGGAGCATAGAGACAAAAGAGATGAGGGGTAAAGGTCTAGTTGAGGGCTAGACCACATAGGAATAAGAAGAAACTACTGTGGAGGCCCACAAAGGTTTGCTAGTGAGATCTGAGCTGCTGTACCAAGCAGGGCTGCATTAGAGGATGGCTTGACCATGTGTGTGGTTACCAGGTGATTGGAAGGGTCTGCACTTGGCTGTGCTGGGGGAGGTCTTTTGTTCCACCCCTTGGCATTCCTATAAATAGCCCCTTAGAAGAGACAGAAGGGGGCAGTGGAGAATGATCCAGGCCCTCCCGAGGCTATCCTGTGTTTCTATCTGTTTCTCTCCCTCTATCCTTCTATCTAATATCTCTTATCCTTCACTCCTCAAGAGTACCCTGTCATAAAATGTGGGAGCCTGTCTCCCAGCAGGGGTCCCACAAACTACCAAGGAATATGTATTTTATTTAGAATTCATGACAATATTTTTGGTTTTTGAGCAGATAAATTAAGATTTTATAAACTTTTAAAAAATCGTATTGGCTTAGACGCAGATAATTCCACTCAGAAGTGGATGATTTAGTCTTATCTTATTAAAGTGTTTGTGTTCTTAGTTGGAGATGAAATAAAAGCTTCCTATAAAGCATTAGCACTCACTTGATGCTTGAAGAGTGTTATGTGTGGGCATAAATAATAAGTCCTTTTAAAAACTGATGTATTAGGGGCTTGGAGAATGTTCAGAGCATAAAACGACTGGTTTGCCAGCGTGAAAACCTGGGTTTGAATGATCATCATCACCATGGAGCTGAGTATGATCACATGTGCCGGATACCCCCAGTGCAGAAAGGTGGGGATAGCCAAATCCCTGCCTGGAGCTGGCTGGCTGGCCATTGTAGACAACCAGTGAAAGACCTTGTCTCAAACAAATGAGAACCTCTCCCCTACCTCTCTCTGTCTCTCGCTTTTATAAACACACACACACACACACACACACACACACACACACACACACACTGCATACAAAACTAAGGTATCTGATAAGCAAACTAACATTCATCTTTAAATATTTGATAGTTTGTTGAATGCAAATACATTGTTATTCTCATGAAGAGTCCCAAGTTCATTAAATATTGTTCAGACTAAATTTATTCATGTTGATGAATGCTCAGATACAAGCACACTCATATTATATTATATAATCGTCAAAGCTGTATAAAAATGATATGATACATACAACAATTTTAGATGAGAAATTATCTCCAAATACTCAAGAGTTTTACTTAAGTAGTTTTACTTCTCATCATTGTATTGATCAATTAAGAAAAGGTTAAAAAAAACCCATTATTTTTAGTTGATCACTTTTGCAGTTTGTGAGTAAAGTTTAAAACCACGGTTCTTGTGCTGGACACACACACACACACACACACACACACACACACACACACACACACACAGTAGTGTTTCAGTTCTTTCTGTAGCATTTATTTTCTTTTCTATTCTCACCACAAGATACTAAAAACTGTTAAATGAATGTTCATGATATCATTTTCTCACCTAAAGTTTAACTTGGTTTTATGGCTTTGAAGTCATTTATTTGTTCACGTGAACAATGACCAGAGGAACTCTGGCTGTTTGGAGGACCCTGTGCCTCTAGTTGCCACTTTGCAGGTTTGGACTAAATCAGCCATGCAGCTCCAGGGGACAGATCCCTTTGTAGTACAAGGCTGCACAAAGGCCATCTGTCAACATAACACAAAGGTACAAACATCTGAACTGCACCGTGTATGTTTTCTGAAGGCTTTGGAAAGAATAACGAAAAGACATATTTTAGAGATTCATGGAACTAAGCCTGATTGTGATGAGATAATACTTAATTTATCTGGAAATATAAATGTGTTCTAACAGATATAAAGACAAGCCAATATCCCAAAGAAATGCAACCTGATACTAGAGAAGATAGGTTAAGAAAGCTTTTTACAAATATGAGCATGTTCAGTAGTACATTTGACACAACAATAATCATCTCAAAGTCCACAGAAGAAATCAGGATGCCAAAAGGAAGAGAGTTGAAGTTTTTCTTTTTAATTAAAAAAATGCAACACTTCATAGACTATATTCTAATCATTATTTCCCTCTCCATCAACTCCTCCAAATCCTATTCACCTGTCCACCCTTTCTCTCTTTCTTTAGAAAACAAACAACCTAAAGAAGATGTCTTCAACAAACCCCTTCTCTCAGGGTCAGGGAACTATTCAGAAGAAGAGGTGGAAAGAGTGTAAGGGCCAGAGAAGGTGAACTCCAAGGATGCTGTGTCCTCCAGACACAACAGGACTGATGCACATATGAGCTCACAGAGACTGTGGCAGCATGCACAGGGCTTGCACAGGTTCAAGCCAGATGGTGCCCCAGCAATAAGAGGAGGAAGAGCACATGAGCTCCCATTCCAAACCAAGAAGCTATCTCTAATTGACATCTGCTTGCAAAGGAAGAATTGGTTTTCTCCAATGGAGTCTCACTAGGTATACTAACCACATCTAATGGTAGGCGCCATGTTTAGCAGTAGATGGGTAACACAAAATAAACTGAATTTTATTTCTGTAGAGAATAAAGTTTAAGAATACATACAATAAGTACAACTCTACTGATGATTTCAAGAGAGCCACCTTATTGCTATTCTCCTGTTATATGAAAACAATTTTAAAATTTTATTTCTTGTATATGTGTGTAAGAGGTGTATGTATGCACATTTGTGTATGTGTGTTTGTGTGTGCATTCACGTGTATAAATATGGGTGTACCTGTGCCATGGAATGCATATGAATGTCAGAGGACAACTTTGCTGTCAGTCCTTGCCTTTCACCTGGTTTGAGACAAGGTCTCTTTGTTTATCTTTTCTGTACTGCAGGCAAGCTGGCCCGCAAACTTCCAGGTGTTCTCTTGCCTCTACCGTCCTGTCATCTCATCGTGGAAGTGCTAGATTGCAGAAGCATATGCTTCAGTGTGCATCCAAACTCAGGTCCTCACACTTGTATGACCAGGAATTTTATTCATTGAGTTGTCTCCCCAGGCCCTTGCACTTCTTGAATCACTGCTAGACCTTGGTTATATCCTTCTCATTAATATCCAGCAGTGGTAAGGGACCTCATTATTTATATAGGGTCATAGAGTGATGCTGTGTGACTTACCCAATCCAGCTCCACCTAGCAACCCTGCTCCTAACACAGCCCCAGAAGCAGAACTGGTTCTAAGATAGTGGAACTCAATGAGGGGCAGTTTTATTTTGTAGGACACATTTGTCAGTTTCCTGACATATTTGTTTATTGTAACACAAAGGTTGCAGAGGTCAGCAAAACTGTCAGACACTATACAATCCACAAGACAGCCCTCCATAGCACAGGATAAACCACGGAACGTCCTAACTGCTGAGATTGAGAATACGTGGATGGCAGGCGTTGGTTTCCAATCGACTTCACTGAAACTCATTAACCTCAACATAAAGAGGAGGTCAGGATCCATTTTACAAGTGTCACTGCATAGTTACACTTCACAGAAGAACAGTGTTTACTCTGAATTCTTATTTTTGTATATTTTGCAGAAATCACTTTCTTTTGGATGGCTTTTTCAATGAGTGTGTGGTCCACTTGCCTATCATGGTTCTTTCTACAGAAATGATGACATATTGACTATTTGATGATTCTAAATATAGAGTATAAGAATACCAAGACAGCCGGGCGGTGGTGGCGCACGCCTTTAATCCCAGCACTCGGGAGGCAGAGCCAGGTGGATCTCTGTGAGTTCGAGGCCAGCCTGGTCTCCAAAGTGAGTTCCAGGAAAGGCGCAAAGCTACACAGAGAAACCCTGTCTCGAAAAACCAAAAAAAAAAAAAAAAAGAATACCAAGACAATGTTCATGTGTTGGTTTTTTTTTTTCTGAAATATGGGGTAAAGTAATAGAGAATATACAGTTAGTGTGTCAAAACTCATCCCTCAGTGAATAAGCATATCTTGGGAATATTTACAGTAAATGATGAATTAACAAGTCTTTCCTAGAAACATGCAATCCTGTGTAGTTCAGGGTTCCCATCTTCCTGTTTGCATGTATAAAAAAGACTCTCAAATAAACTTAATATTCTAATTTCCTAATCAACTTCAGTGGTGTGCTTATTTGTATTTTTTATGATACCCAGTTTCTTTAGTTCTATCCTGTTTAATTTTTTTAGTGTATGTTGGCTTAATTTTTACTTCTACATCACTTCAAATATTCTTAGAGATAGTTGAGTTAAATTATTTAAACTTGTTTTTAGTTTGTTACAATTTTTTTCAGTGACCGTATTATTTTTACAGAGTGGTGATAGGTTTAAAGGCCATAAAATTATGAACTTAACTGTTCTTACATGCGACGATAGTTGCAATTTGATATGGAAATGGACAAAAGCACACTAAGCAATGTTAAACAAAGCAGGAGAGTTACATAGACAGACACACAAAAATGATCCAAGTAATACGACTCCTCTATGTGCAGCAAAGGAGCGCCAAGGGTCGGGGATAAAGTTGATTCTTAGTAAGTAGGGAAGTCAGGAGACAAAAATGTTCCAAAGGAACAGAATGGAGGAAAAGCAAAACTAACCAACAGTAGCTAAATCCAGATTACACGGTGTTTGAGGTCGGCCAGTACTGGTATTTTGCTTATCATTTCAGACTATATCAGGATTCAATTCTCTCTGTGTGTGCGTGCGCGTGTGCGTGCGTGCGTGCGTGCGTGCGTGCGTGCGTGCGTGCGTGCGTGTGTGTGTGTGTGTGTGTGTGTGTGTGTGTGATTCAATTCTGGTTAATGAAACTCTGGGAATGTGGGGGATGGATTTAATACAATTCTGGAAGTTTTGTCTTAGTATTAAATATAAAAATTATGAGCACCAGATGAGTTTACACCTGCTTAATGAAGTTATGGTAACTTTCTTGCTAAGGATTTACTTTTTCATAGTATCCCTATACAAAAAAACAACAAAAACAAAAGCATTTTATGGCAGGATGGTCAGATCTAAGTGGAGTATCAATACACACAGAAGTACGGAATCATTTAAAGGAGATAATTTTCTCTTGTACAGGGTTCAAATGGCATTTTTCTATAGCTTGTCTTCAACTTATGTTAGCATGATGTGGCTGTGAAAGGGTGCAGCCATGTATCATGAAGAGTAATGTGTTTTTTGCTGTTGTATCACTCACCCTTATACTGTAGATAGGCTCACAGTAAGAGCCAATAGAATATTTGCTGAAAATATAGAGGAATAAAGTCCTATGCAGATTCATTGTTGTGAATGTCAGAGTGGTTGTAGCCCTCTACCTAAATATCCTTTAGATTTCCATCAATTACAGTTTTTTTTTTTTTGCATGGTGTGTATACCAAACAGAGCTGTATATTTAGGTGGAAGTAAATTTGGCTATCAAAATGCTAGTAAATTCAGTGATGCTGCTCTGGTATTAATCATACATTAGGAAAAATGGATTTAAAGGAAGCTAGGCAAGAGACTTGGAAGGAGAGAAGCTATTAAGTGCAGCTGTGGGATCATGTTGATTGGTGATACATTGCCAAATGAGCAGATTAGACAACACTGCAATTCTGTACTTATGTAATGGAGAAGGATCTGCCATTTGGATACAGGGATGAGAACCCCACCACATCCACACCTAATCTAAGACTCTGTAAGGTTTCCCAGGACATATTGTGCCTGCTTCTGAACGTAATCTAAGACGCTAACACCTAACCAAAGAATGACACAACCAAAAGTGATGCATTTTTCCAAGACTTCTCTTTAAAAAACCGCAACATCTACAAATGGGCAAACATCTATACTTTCAATAAAATGGAGGAAAGCTAATGTTCATCACTAACCGGATTTAAAACTCATTGTTCAGTTTCGTGACTGGAAACCCTGACATGCCACATTCTTTATTGAATGGCACACATTCTTTTTTCAAAGCATGGTTTTGCTAAATGCACACCAGAATGTTGGTAATTGGGGCATGCAAATTTGTTCTGCAATGAAGAACAAGAGGAGGATTTAGAAGTTATTTTAGTGTAGCAGTACAGTTATCCTTAAAGTACAATAATATACATGTCATTATCATGTATTATTCATATGCAGAGTTTGAAGTGGAGGTCCTTCCAAATATATTAAGAAACTCTAATTCACAATAATCTAATTAATTCTCACACCCTTCCTTTCTATGCTTTTAGCAACTGTGAATCTTTGGGGTGGATAATATCTCCGGTTCTCAAAAAGCAGCTCATGGACTAGATCCAGCTAGTGATGCATTTTGTTTGGCCCACACAATGTTCAATTTTTTTAAAAAAATTATTTTCCATAATCTAAAAATAGACTGCTAGTACTAAAAACAATCGAGATTTCCAGCCCATTTTAGTGTGGGTAGGGCATTTTTAATTTTTTTCCAGAAAAGCTGTCAAACATGAAACTCCAGTATGGAGTGGTGATGACTGGCTCTGGCCAGAGGGGCCTGCAGGGGCGCAGATGATCCCTGATTTCAGCTAGTTCCCAACACAATAGCTGGTCCCACTGGTCTAAGGACGACTTCCAGGGATAGAGGGGAACCTTTGCTAGTGCTCCCCATGACATTCTGAAACAAATCCCAGTCCAACTTGATGACATCAGACTTAGCTGTAGTGGGCACGACTAAAAAGCCCTGGCTGGATCAGGGATGCTATATCTCGAAGATGAATGGAAGGGTAGGCTACCCTGAGCTACAGGTGGGTACACTAGGCTTCCCTACACAACCATCCAGAAGCAAGAGCTTTCACATCTGCCTTAACACCACCGCCTTGGTTAAAGTGTGGCTTCCACGAAGTGAAACGCCCTACTCTCACAGACCTGCTCTACAAAAATATCCCAAAGGGAAAGAAAATATATACTAGGGATTATTTATAGTAGTTGTAATTTGGGCTGAAATTAGCTTTTCTACTTTTTAGCATGTGGATGAGTTTTACATATTAAATGTATTCACTTATAATTAAAACTACTGGTCTTTCTTATGGCTGTCATGAAACCCTGTATCTATATCCGTGACTAAACACCTGACAAGAAGCACCATGCTAATCAGCAGTTTGTATGTGGTTACTACTGATTATAAAATTATGTTGACTAGTTTATCTAATAATCCCCTAAAATATGATGGATTAACTCCCAGTGAGCATACACTATATTTCCTATTCCTACACATCCACATGATAAGAGGTTTCTCTTTGGTCGATGTGTTCTGATCTGCCAGCATCAAGGCCAGTGTGATTTCAGCTCATTATAAAATAAACAAAATGAAGGTGATTTGACAACAAGCAATGTAGACAATTGACCTAAAAATACTGACAGGTACCGTTACGGTTCATAAATTAATGAATTTTCTCATCACTGTGACACAATGCCTGGAGAAATCAATTGAAGGGCCTATTTTGGCTCACAGTCTGAGGGTGCAGGCCTATTTTGGCTCATAGTCTGAGGGTACAGTCCTATTTTGGCTCACAGTCTGAGGGTGCAGGCCTATTTTGGCTCACAGTCTGAGGGTACAGTCCTATTTTGGCTCATAGTCTGAGGGTACAGTCCTATTTGGGCTCATAGTCTGAGGGTACAGTCCTATTTTGGCTCACAGTCTGAGGGTACAGTCCTATTTTGGCTCACAGTCTGAGGGTGCAGGCCTATTTTGGCTCACAGTCTGAGGGTACAGTCTTCCTATTTTGGCTCATGGTTTGATGGTACAGTCCTCCTATTTTGGCTCACAGACTGAGGGTACAGTCCTCCTATTTTGGCTCATGGTTTGAGGGTGCAGTCCTCCTATTTTGGCTCATGGTTTGAGGGTGCAGTCCTCCTATTTTGGCTCATGGCTTGAGGGAGCAGTTGGTCCTCATGGACACTGCATGGCATCAGAAGCATCATCTGGTGACACTGGGTCCACAGTTGGGGAGCAAAGATGCTTCTCCATTTATTTAGTCGAGGCTGTCATCCTGTGAAACAGTGCTGCCGTGACTAAAGGTGAGCCTTTCCTGCTTCATTAACCTAATCTAGGCAACCACTCACACTCACCTGCCGAGGTTTGCTTTGTATGTAATTCTAGACCTGCCCAGGTGGCAGTCAATATTAAGCATCAGTGTTGAAGTCTGTCCAGAGGTCATATGTTGAAGGCTTGGCTTCCTATGCTGTTCAGTTCATGAGTGGTATCCTTGGGAGATGCCCTGATTGTGAAGGTTCTGGATGAATTAACTCTTTTACATATTCATAACTGTAACTGGGAAGTGGTGAAAACTTTCTGAGGTGGGGCCTGGCTGGAGGAAGCAGTTGATGGTGTTCATCTTTAAAGGATGTACTTTGTCCTCTGCTCCTTCCTTCTCTCCCTTAGCTGACTGACTACCATGACTGCCATATGGCATACAACAGCCTAAGAGCAAAGGAATCAGCCAACCACAGACTGAAATATCTGTTCTGTGAGCCAGAGCAACTCTGTCTTTCTCAACATTGTATATCATGGCCAGGTTCAACAACACAGACGTAATAGACAAGGGGCTGAATTACGTCTCATGGAGGAGAGAGGAGAACTGCAATCAAAATAGCTACACTTAAAAGCACAGATTTTTTTTCTGGAATTTCCATATTTGACTGTGAGTAAACCAATCAGTGTAAAGGAGCATCAGGGATACTCTCATCTAAACTCAGAAACCATGTGATTTCTATACTGTTGCTTTTCCAAGTCTATTTATAGAAATGAAATATCATGATCAAGGAAGTTGCTTTTTAAATATTTTACAGGTTCACTTGATGGTAACTGCATATCTTTTAGCTATATAATGTGATAAAGTATGTGTCAGTCATGTTCCTCACCATTTCAGCACTGTAGAAAAATAAGTAAGTGCAGAAGGGTGGAAGATCAAAGGAAGACAGAATGGAACCTACTAACAGTCACAGTCGTACGGTAAGGGACAATTTTGATTCTTCCCTACTTAACAAAACTCATTTAATTTTTAGTTGTTCATACATGTGTTGGTTAGTTTTTATCAACTTGATATAAACCTAAAAAATGAAACCTCAGTTGAGGAAACACCTCTATGAAAGGGCATGTTCCAATTGCAAATCCATGTGAGGGCTGGGCTCCATGTAGGCAGATGGCCCTGGGCTGTTTCAGAAAGGTATACAGCAAGCAATCAGCAAGTGAAAACTATATAGCAAGCAGTCTGTAAGCAAGACTTCAGGGTCTCTACTTCAGTTTCTCCTGCCTTGAGCTCCTGCCTGGCTTACCTTTATGAGCAACTATAGCCAGTAAGTCGAAACATGTACTATCCTCATCAGGTTGCTTTTGGTGAACAGAGTTTATCACAGCAATAGACACCAAACTAGAATGACATAGGTATGTCTGTGTGGTGCGTTCACACATCAATGCAGATACCTGTGGATGCCAGAAGAGGAAATCGCATACCCTAGGGCTGCAGTTACAGGAGGTTATGATCCACCCAGACATGGTTGCTACAAACTGAACTAGGAACCGGCCAACTTCGACTCTACAAATTACAAAAGTTATAAGGCTTTTGCATGTGTAGACATGTAGATGTGTGAGTGTGTGTTTGTGTTAGCATAAGCAGGTATATGTGCATTCACAAGTAGAGATATAAAGCAATTATTATTTTTTTAATTGTTTTCAAGCCAGGGTTTTTCTTTCTTTTTTTTTTTTTTTAATTTATTTATTGTGTATACAGAAGAGGGCACCAGATCTCATTACAGAGGGTTCTAAGCCACCATGTGGTTGCTGGGAATTGAACTCAGGACCTCTGGAAGAGCAGTCAATGCTCTTAACCTCTGAGCCATCTCTCCAGCCCCCAAGCCAGGGTTTTTCTGTGTGGTCCTGGCTGTCCTGAAGTTGCTCTGTAGACCAGACTGGCTACATTCAGAGATCTGTCTGCCTTTGCCACCTGAGTGCTGAGATTAAAGGCACGTACCACTATGCCTGGCTCAAAGTGTTTTTCTTATGAAATTTGGTCAAAGTTTAAGACACTTGTATTATATATGATGTATTGTTTCTTTTTGTTAAAGTTTATAATGCTTAATAAAATTCTGTGAATATTTGAAGAAGAAATTAAGTTCAGATACAAGCAAGCTTTTAAGTCATCATTTTTGTGAGCATTACAGCTCAAGAGCATTTACTAAAAGGTACACAACTTTGCAAATCGAGAGCAGTGCCTCATTTTAGACATTTAGGGCACTGTGGAGTCATCACAGAAAGGTCCTTTTATCAGAATATTGTCAAATGCACTGGAAAGTAAAGAAGCCATGTCAGGGCCAAGATTGATGACTCACAATATCAACATGCAGTGTAGGTTTCTCTAATGTGTTTTTGTGAAACTGTTTTCTGTATTTTATCTCAAGCACTTTCTGTCTTTCTATAGCTACAATGTAGCCACACTAATGAATCAGTTGGCATTGCTTTACTGGGCTTTCTAAGTGTTGTTTAGTCAGTAGCTAATTTCAGCTAGAAAGAATTTCTTAGTAATTTCTAAACTTATGCCTGATGTACAGGGAATAATAACATTAATGGCTGGAAAAACTAGCTGTAGTTTTATACTAAGATTGTATTTCTGCGGTTGTGATGAGTGTGGTATTCTGAAGGGCTTCATGACCATCAAATCCCAAGGGCATCTCAGAAAGCCAGGCCTCAGCAGATAAAGAGGTTGCGTTTTAGTGTAAACACACATTCATCTGGTGGGGACTTGGCTTCTTGACATCCAAATTCAATTTCATGCAGAAATATTATCCAAAGGACTAAAAGTAAATGAGTATTCATGAGCACAGATGAATGTCAGAAACAAAGGTAAACAAGCAGATCCAATAAAACCAGTTAAAGTAGGCATCATTAGCTCATGCAGTATATGAAACCCAGAAAACTAAACTGTATTTTTAGGAACAGTTGCATGCTGTAAGACCATTAGGAAAACTAAGCAAACGATGAACACATAATTAAAAACTATGGCAATGTCTGAAGAAGTGAGATCAGAAGGACCCATCGGACTCTATATGTTTTTGCTTCTTAAGCCATATTTATGGAATCTGTGTGTTTCAGTTGTGTGCATATTGTACACATGTATTATAAACAAGATAAATGATAGTATTAAGTCATAGATTTTCATGGGCTTCATGTTTAATTTATAAAACTAAAGGAAAAATGTAGTCCTTGTGTTTTGGTCTTTGGTTTATTTTTATATAACTTATGAACTAAAGTCACAACATTCATTTTCAGTTGTCCATGTTCTGCACATCTCCCTCTGCTTTCCCCTCAGAATGCAAATTTCATATCCTTAGGGGCTAATCCCTTTGGTTCAGTGCTGAGGACAGGCATATGCCTACCTACCAATAGTCTGTACTAGGTATATTTATTAGATGGATTAGTAAATCATATAATAATGTATCAACAGAGTAGTATGAGGGGTCATGTAGTATATAATATTTCCATTAAAGGTCATCGATTCAGGATGTATTTGCTCAATGTGATGTTTTCAGAGACTTCTCACCACTGACTTCTGTCCTTTCATCTCTTCACAGGAGGGGTTGAGTCTGGGTAGTTAATGAGTCTTCATGTGACAGGATAAAAGATTAGGAAACACTTGAGTTAGTACTCTCATCTTCTCTGTCACTGGATAGGAAAATTACCCTGGTTTCCTGAAGTATATAATCTTATCCCTGTTAACTGCCTGAAAAACAATTTGCTTGTATTAAAAGAATCTCTCTTCCTTGTTAATTTCTTAATGAAACCAGTGTAAAAACTATTACTTAAATGGCACGAAAAAGCTGAGAGCACTTAATCTAAAGGAAAGCTAGAAAAATGAAGTGAACTGTAACAACAATTCTAAAATGAGCTAAGACCCTATTAAACAACACTTAATGTCCATATTATAAAATTTTGTTTTTACTCAAGTTTATTTCACTTTAATTACTTTAAAAATAACAAACGATGATGCTTGAGTGCAGAGATTAAGATAAATTCTTAATAGTATTCCCAAGAACATATATATATATATATATATATATATATATATATATATATACACACACACACACACACACATATATATGAAATCACAAAGCTATTAAATGCATATAACTTTTAAATGAATAACTAGGGAAAATAAGCTAATTTGAAGGGGTATTTCTTTCTGCAACTCATTTCTCAAATTTTTTGTAACAAAATCATTCATTTTAGAAACCTGTGCAATGAAAAAACTGAAGGATGTGTTGTCAAGCAAGAACAGTTTAGGAACATTGACATTCCAGAAAAGAGAGACATGGTATTAAGTCATTTGCTGTCACAATGGGCCCAGGGTAATAGTGTAAAATTCAAAAATTTGCTTTCTCTTTGTCTCATTTTTTATTCATAAAATGGATATAATAATTATATTCATAATCTGATATGGGTTTAAAAAGTGAAAAAGTAGTATCTATAAAATGCTTAGACATGTACTTAGCTTGTGTTTACCAATAAAATTTACTTCTATTTGTCTAAAATATGAAGTTTCCTATAATATTTATACAACTGTAGTTGTAAAAATGATGACTGGGACAGGCAAGAATGGGATCATTTTAGTACCGTGGTATCCTCCTGGGGAGTATCCATGAGTTTGCCCTGTGCTGATTCACTTAACAGCCCAGTTGCTTCATCTGCAATATACTATGTACTGTGCACAAATGCACACATCTTTCCATACATCCTAGTAAACTCAGGAGGCTCTGGAACTCAACGTGTATCAGGCTGCATCATGTCTGACAACACTGTTTTCTTTTCCCTAGTAAATTAAAATTTAAATAGCTTCTAATCAAACCTATTTTCAATATATCCAGGCATCAATGAGAGAAAAGCAGATCTGGCCTGAGCCAGTGTTGAGTATACATGCATTAAGGTAAAATTTTATCCTCTAGTAAACATTCAGTGGGAACCCATTATTTGCCATCTTATACATATGCAGGATTGGATATGGATATGTTTACAATCAGTTGCATTACAGGAAGTGATATATGAAGTAGGAAAAATAATAATGACCCCATCTATCAATCAAAATAGTGAACTAAACTTTTCTTCTTTACAGTTGTCAACATTTCTTTTTGTTTGTTTGTTTTTATTACATTTTCCCATTTATTTTACATATGGACATAGTTTCCCTCCCTCCTCCCCTCCAGTTCCTCCCCCCTACCTCCTTTCTATCCCCCCATTCATTTCTCCTTCATCTCCATTCAAATGGCTGCCCTTAAACTTGCATATGAATGCATGTGTCAAAAAATGATGAATTGATTAAGTAGGTCAATTAATGTATAATGAAATTCACTTGTCTAAAAGCATGTGTAACTTTAAAGGTGCTTAGAGCAAATATGGAATGTAAGGCACGGAATGTCAAGCATGGTATCTGGTGTCTAGCTCTACCTCTAAAGAAGAAAGTGTTTATGAGAAAGAAAAGCAAACCAAAGACAAGGAGAAAGTAGTAACAAATGACTTATCTGAATGAGAACTGTTATCTAAAATGTAAGAAGACCTCACAAATTTCATGAGTAAAGCAAGTGGTTTATCAGCAGGAAAAAGAGCTGATAGGTTCCTAAGCAAAGAAGACCTGCAGTGGGTCAGTATGCTACCAAGAGTAGGAGAATAAGGTTGGGGCAAAATTAGGTTGTTTAATGCTCAGGATATGAACGTTTCATTACTGGTGAGAATGTCAAGTAGCTCAGCTGCTTTCAAGACATTTTGGTGGTTTCTTATCAAACCAAAAGTATTCTTACAACATGAGCTTGCAATCACATCCTTGTACATACCCAGGAGACAGAATCATAGGTTAGATCAATGCAAACTTCTGCACACACTTACTTCACTTTAATCATAACTGCCAAAACGAGGAAGCAATCAAGATGTCCTTCAGCAGTGAAAGGATACCCTGGTACCTCCAGACAAAGGAGCATTAGTTTGTTCTCAATAAAAATGAACTTACCAAACCATGAAAAGCCACAGAGGAAGGTTAAGTGCTTTTTACTGAGTAAAAGACTGTGCTCTGAAAATGCTACCTTACTGTATGAGTCCTGAAAAGGCAGACTGAAGGAGAAAGCAAAATAGTGGGAGGAACAGGTGAATAGGCAAATGCAGAGGACTGTTAGGGCAGAAATGACCCCTGGTTGTATTACCATGGTTATTTGTATGATTACACATCTGTCAAAATCCAAAATCTATCGACTTTTGGAGTAACAATGCATCAATGGTGGTTCATTGTAAAATGTGACCCAATATGTCAGGATGTAGGCTGAAGGCTTTGTGAAACTCATTTACATTATCTTTCTTTATTATGAACAAAAATTCTCTAAAAACTGTTTGTTATTTTCTTGAGACAGAATCTCACTATGTGACCCTGGCTAGCCCAGAACTGACTGTATAGATCTGGTTAGCCTTAAACTCACAGAGATCTGTCTTCTTCTTCTCCTGATGCTGGGACTAAGGGCCTGAGTCACCATGCCTGGCTTGTTATTGTTTTCATATGCCACTTATTATGAAGAGTTACTGGCAGTCGATTGCTGAGAATGGGAGACTGTTTTCTCCTGGGACAAGCTCCCAGGTTGATCAGCCAATCCCAAGTAACATGCACTAAAAACATGTACATATGAGCAACATTAAATTGATTTATTAGGGTGAGGGTATATAGTTAAATAAATAATAAATAATTTAATTTAATTAATAAAAACTCATGAATTAGAGAGGAAGTGAGAGTCTGGGGCAAGGAAGCAGTCAGAGTGGAGAGGGATGGTTGGACATGATGTAAGCACAGTACTCAGGAAATTCTCAATTTTAAGTTAAATATTGTTTTAAAAATTCTTCTGGTATTTCAAGATGGATATTTGAAATTTAAATGTGTGTGTCCATCAGTATGTATGTGCACATGAATGCAGTTACCCACAAAAGCCACAAGAGGGCATTATATCTCCTGAACTTGGAGTTACAGTTGGTTGAACACCACTTGATATGGTACAAGGCACTGAACTTAACCACTGTCAAGGTAAGTGAATGCTCTTAACATCTAAGCTATCTCTCTAGCTCTGAAACCTGCTGTTTCTTTCTTTTCTTTTCTTTCTTTTTTGTTTTGGTTTTTGGTTTTTGGGTTTTCGAGACAGGGTTTCTCTGTGTAGCTTTGCGCCTTTCCTGGATCTCGCTCTATAGACCAGGCTGGCCTGGAACTCACAGAGATCCACCTGGCTCTGCCTCCCAAGTGCTGGGATTAAAGGCGTGCACCACCACCGCCCAGTTTGAAATCTGCTGTTTCAATATCAGTTCTGTAACAAGATAGTGTTAGGATATAGCCTAACTTTTCTATAAAACGATTTTGTAACTAAGTATTAAAAGCATTTGGGCTCAAATCCTCTTTAGGTACAATTATAAAACAATTAGAAAATTAAGTGTCAGTAATTTTTTCACATTTATGCACTTAAATGAATTGATAAAACTAGATGATTCAGTTTGTAAAGATGTACTTATGTTTATTTTATGTGAATGCGCTTTTGCCTGCATTTATGTATGTGCACTACATGTGTGCAGTGCCCTCCGTGGCTGGAAGGAGGGTACCATGTCTTCTGGAACTGAAGTTACAGACGGCTTACAGCTGCCTTGGATGCTGGGAACACAGCTGTGGTCCTCTGCAATAGAAGAAGTACTCTTATCCATGGAGCCATCTCTCCAGTTCCCTGTTATTTCTCAACAATTAGTATCTTTCCCTTATGTTTCACCATTCTGTGAATAGAAAATAAAAAAGAAAATCTTGTGGAAATATGTAGAACTTCTCAGCTATGGAAAATGAATGCAATCTTAAACTAAGAATATTAGGAGCTAGAAAAAAATTAATGTAGAATATATTATAACAAAGAATTCAAATAATTCAAATCTCTTTAATGCTTAAGAGTATACAATCTTGCTTCCTTAAAACAAGTTGCATAAATTTGGAAACAATTCTTATCTGGGATTGAAATGCAAAGAGATTCTATATGTGTGTATAGATTTATAGAATATAGGAAAATTTCATCAGTCCTAAACCTGCTATGTTAAACCTATTTACACTAAAGTCAAATCAAATAATCTAAAACTTATCCAAAGCATTGTATCAGATCCCATTCATTAACAAATAGCACCATTGGAACATAGTATACATGGTAACTTTGAGTCAAATGTATCATCCCTGCAGCTAGAGTGGCCCATTTTGGCAGTGTTGAAGACTGAACCTATGAACCTAAGGCCTGGCATGCACTCATGAGATATCGAGATACAGCCTTTTTTTTTTTTAAATAAGATCTTACCATGTATCCCTGGCTGACTAGTTTGGATTCACTATGTAGATCATGCTGGCTTGACTTTTACTATGTAGATCATGCTGACCTTAAACTCACAGAGATCCGCCTGCCTCTTCCTTCCAGTTGCTGGAATTAAAGGCACCTGGCAAGTGATCCATTTGTTCTATGCTAGTGATGTAGAAGGTAAGAAGGTAGGCTAGCCATGACCAAGAGTTAGTAAGTGAGCAGACTCCAGAGTAGTGTGGGAACTCCACATTTTCAGATAATCTGGTTTTGGTTCTTTCTCAATATTAGGAAATTGACTAGAGCCTCCCATGCCCCCCAAACAAACCCCAGAAACAATAGGTTTACCCTTCAATAATGTTTCCCTTCATGGAAGAAACAGTTGAAATAATATAGATCCATGAATATATTCCCAAAGAATTGCGAAAACTAGTATATGAGTATTGACTTACTGTGCATATTTACAGTCTTTTGTCAGCCTTGGATACTAAGTGACACATAGATCTTTGGGTAGAACACGGTAAAAAAAAATCCCTTAAAGCAAGACTTTTAAAAGCTAATCCAAGCCAAGTGGCGATGGCACAAATCTTTTATCCCAGCACTCGGGAGGCAGAGGCAGGAGGCTCTCTGTGAGGCCAGCCTGGTCTATACAGAGCAAGATCCAGGACAGGCACCAAAACTACATGGAGAAGCCCTGTCTCAAAAAAAAAAAAAAAAAAAAACAGAAAGAAAGAAAAAAAAAAGCTAATCCATATCTACTTTACCTGATGTTTCATCAATTCATTGAATTTGTCAAAATGAAGTTTAGGTTTAGTATTTCCGCAGAAGAGAAGAGAGGCCTGAGCGCATGGAATTGGTAAGGTGGCTCATTGCTTAAGGGCACTTCTCCTCCAGAGATTGAATTTTGGTTCCCAGAACGTGTCTGGTAGCTCACAGGCATCTGCGACTCAGTTTCCATACTCACATAGCATATGCTCACACAGAAACTGACACAGACACATACACACATACATACATTAAAACATTTTTTAAGTAAATTAAAATCTTGGGAGCTTAAATTGTTTCTCAAAGGTTGTGTATACAGTTAGGTAAAATATACATTAAAACTGAGGTAAGAGACTTCTAAAGTAAAACCTGACACATATAATCAAAATTTGTAGTTTATATTTTTATCAGTCTCATAAAATTGTAAAGTGAGGAAAATTATTCATGAACTTCTGTTTTATTTGTTGGTATATTTCATTTTCTATTAGATAAAATACATGTAAGATAATCCATGAGGTGTTGTTATTCAAGCAGGTAGAAATTATGGCAGTCCTTTCCAAACTGTATCCAATGCAAACATAATTTATGAAACATATCATTAATAAATATTCAAGAACAAAAGAAGATCCCTTGGTCAGATTCTTTTGGGAAATTTGGCTATGTTAGTTTGCTTTCTATTGGTATGAACAAGTATTGGCAGAAGTCAATTAAATGATAAAATGGTGGTTTTTATCTCACAGTTTTGGAGGTTTCATGATCCCTTTGCTTCATAGTTTTGGAGATAATAGTAAAACAGAAGACATTGTAAGGAGCACATATTAGAAAAAAAAATACCACTTGATTTATCCCATATTGTAAATAAAGAGTGAGAGATCAAGGGGCCAGCAACAAGACATATCCTCCAAAGACATGACCCCACTAATTCTTCCAACTAAGATTCGCCCTGTTGTAGCCCATTCAGCTCTGAATTTGTCAATGGTTTTATTTCCCCATGAGGATTATATCCTTTGTGATACAATCACTTCTCCATAGTGCTGCTGGCTACGGACCAAGCCTTTGATGATATCTGAGGATTCGGAAATGCTTCCTACGCCCACCACACGATTCTTGATATTTCACACCTTTTGAATGGCCAGTCTACGGTAAGTCCCACAGTGAAGCTCCTCATTGACCGCCACGCTTCTTTCACTTATCTGCTCTGTGTCTTGCCATGAATTGGGATATAATTAACCTTGGAACAGCTTAAGTTACTTTGAAAAAATGCAGTAAAATATAAATTACTGCAGTTTAATTTTTTTTTCATAAAAAGTTTGACTTTTCTAATTTTAATAGTTACATTATCATCATTTTAAGTACATGGAGGGCAAGGACTGTATTTTATACTTCATTTTATCTCTTGCTAACTAATAATTGCTGGACACGTAGAAGCCAGTTTTAGATGCTCACAACTATATTGAATTGCCATGAGGGAAATGCTATTTTTGTTGAAGATAAAAATAATACATAAGCAGTTTACAGCAGTTTTCTTAGACTGAGTCAATAAATGGGGAGGCAAGAGATTTGAGCTCAGACTGTGAGGCCTCTCTTTCAGAGGAGAATGCAAATGCTTCCTGCTCTTTGAGAGAATAAGAGATTGGGTCAACAATCACCAGCTAATTTCCTTATCATCTCCCTTCTCACACACAGAGAAACATTTCCTCCATTGAGAAGATAAACTTGACTCAAATGTCCAGTTGGGCATACACATGCACACTCACATGCATAAACACACACACACACACACTCCTAAACTGAGACCAAAGCAAAGTGTATGATAGAACAGAACAATACAAAGAATGAAGGATGTTGCTGTGATAAAAGGTTCAGTCTTCAGCATTGAGAATAGTGGTCTAAGATCTCAGCAGGGTTTAGGCCTAAACTAGAATGTTCATGAAGAGAGACTGAAATTCCTATACCACACAGTGCCTGAAACTTGGTTGACAGCTGAATCATTGGACATTTTTAGTGAAAGTTGATGGGTGAGTGTACATCTGATCCTTCCTCTTTTGAGTGTGGCCCTGCAGCCTCACATTCCATCTGCTGATGTTAAAGTTTGAAAATATTGAGACATGAGTTTAGGATCAGTGTTTATGAAGAAGAGCTGAAGGATGTACTTGGAACTGACTCATTCCTATAGTTTCTGGATTAGATATAATAAAATCCACAAATATGATATATATGTGTCTTACTTCCCTGCTCTGTAGCAATGTGAAACCCCCTAACGTCTCAACGACATATATTTTTGGAGCATACAGACATCTGCTGTGTCCTTGGGTACAGGCTGTTCCATTACTAAGGACTCTTCCAATCTTGCAGTTTTAAAATAATTTCCAGATGAAGCAAAGATCAAAGGCTTCCACATGTGTGCACATCTTTAGACATACCAGAATAGGAAGAAAGCTGGTTTCAGAAAAAAAAAAATAGAAGGAGTAGAATTTGAAAATTTAAAAATGTTTTTTTGCACATAACAGATGCTTTCTGTGTTACTGAATTGTGACTTCTGATGATATACTAATAATTTCCATTTCTGCATCTTACCAGATCTAGGTCTGAATCTTAAAAATGGTTTTCCTATGAGCTACTCCTCTAAAATAATTAAGAATTACTCAGTCAAGACAGTTCTTAATTTCTAAAGTCAATGCTCCATACTCAGTCGTGGTTTGAATACAAGATCTTCCTCGATTGAAGGTAGGATTCTCCAGCTGTGGTGCTGATGATGCATGCTGGTAAAATCCTTCAGATGGATGGAGGAAGCAGGTTTCTAGGAGCATTCCTCTGAGGGTGTCAAAGCACTGTTCCTGTGTCTCAGCTTCCTGACAACATGAGGCAAGCTGCTTTGTTCTTTCATTCTCTCACCACCATAGCATTCGGCCTGACCTCCACCCCACAGAGATGATGGAGCCAGGTGCCTGACCTCCACCCCACAGAGATGGAGCCAGGTGACCTCAGAAAGCAGGAGCTGAAAGAAGTCTTCCCTCCCTGAAGCTGTTCCTCTAAGTCACTGATCCCAGGCATAAAAAGTGTTTCTCATGCACTTTGATTGTTTTAAGTAGATCTAAATATTAGGTAAGCACAGTGATTGTTACGGCATTTTAGGTCTGGACTTCACACAGACCGTATCCAAACCTGTTTCTGTTTAGGCTCTGAGAGTACAGCTCAATGGTATCAAATTTGACCAGCACATGAAAGGCCTGGTTAAATCCCTAGCATTGAAAAGACATGTGACTAGGTATACGTTCTGCCCCACAAGATGAGGAAATGCTACAGTATATATTAATAAATCAGAATTCTGAGAATGTTAAATGTATTTATCTAGAAAAAGAATGAATATTGCCATCTAAAATGTTTAGCTGAGTTATCAGCAGAAATCATTAAAATCTCCCAGCTGGTGATATAACTAGATGGAAAAGTGTTTGCCTAGCATTCACCAGTCCCCTCGTTTCTGTACCTAGCACACACACACACACACACACACACACACACACACACACACACACACACACACACAAACACACACACTTTAAAACCTTTGGACAGTTTGAGAAAGACGTTTCTGAACGTGCATCTTTTCTCTTACCATATGTATGACTCCACCTGGGAACAGCCCTGTGTCCTGTTTGTCTTTAGGACCTACTAAGTTGAATTCTGTCATAGACTCTAACTCATAATTTTATTTTAAAAAATTGAAACAGTTTTACTTTATGCAGTTTTGTGGTATTTTCAGACATTTTACCTAATTAACTATTTTAAAATAAATATTCTGAAAAATACCTGTGAAATTGCCTCAGCAGTGGTTAGCTTAGGAAACCAAATGTCTGATTAAGATGCATTAGAAATCTTAAGAAACAATAATGTTATATGTGGGATGATCAAAATGATAGCTATTACAATAAAGACATTAGGGAAATGGTTTACTAATCCCAGAACATTGCTAGAACATTAAATTGTCTTTTTCTATATCAGAAGTAGCTACAATGGTTTCTGCAAAGAAAGCTGAACTATTGGACGGGTGTCTCTCCCCATGGGATGTACCAGTGGGAATGGCCCTGGTCTCTCTTGCACACTGTTTGACAAGTTTCTCTGTATGTGTGAAGACAGGATGCCACATTAGCCTTTGCTTTGACCGAGGAATCTACTGTAGCTGTCCTGGTCAGAATGTATTTCGGTGCTTTTCAGAGGATTCAGCACCCTCATCCTCTGGTGGCATTAAGTTTTCTAAGAACTGCCACAGTCCACACTACCCAGCTGCATATCATTTCTTCAGAAGCCCCGGGGCTCCTTTGTAGCTGTGTGGGAACATAGGATGAATCAAAGTCTTTTACTACTTTGTGTACCTCCATCCTTTTATGTGCCAGCATACTGGATGTCCATTAGAGGGATGGTTTCTTAGCCTTGAAATCAAATACGGTCAGAAAGTGGACAATATTTATTCATCAGGTTCATAAAGAAATACATGCATCCTCTCCTTCAAGCCTTCAACTCATTTTAAATTATAAAGCTTGCCAGAATAAGTCTTTTTTTTTTTTTACTATATAGCTTCATACATATATAAATATTGAATTGACAGCGTGGACAGAGCTTGCTACTTTACCGTTTTATTCCCATCTCACCTCTGGGTTTCCATCAAATACAGCTGGATTCTGCACCTCCAAATATTGACGACCTGTTCACTCACTATTCCCCAAACCAACTTCCACGTGCACTGTTTCCTGAAATGATCCTGTAAATGTCCCTTTTGCTCTGGTTACTTAGCCAGGACCCTGCTTCTGACAATGCGTCCTCACTATCTTTTCTCTTATGGCTACAATAATGCATAATTAATTCTTTTCCGTCATCTTCAAGATCAAAACTGTGGAGGAAGCAGGCCCTGCTGAAGAACCTAACAGCACCTGATCTTCCAGCAGAGCTCCAAAGCTTTGTCTTGTACCAGAATTAATAAGAGAGTAATCCTTCCTTCTTCAACAGGTTTCCCAAAAATGTCTCTGGGATTTTAAGTAGGAAAAAGCACATCACTGATTTGTATAAGCAGGAAAATCAGGACTTCTTTCAGTATCTGTTGGGAGTTTGGTATTGGACCCCCATGGACACCAACATGTGCCAATAGTCAGGCCATTGTGTGAAGTATTATAATACTCGCATGTAATCCAGGCAGGTACATCTGTATACTTTTAAGCATTTCTATACTACTTATAATATAACACAAATGTTATATAAATCACTGCTGAAGGTGAGATTAAATGGGTGAAATGTAAAAGTTTCTAAAGGCATTTTCCCAAGAGAAGCTTAAGTGATGAGAAGAAAGCTTGGTAGAAGCTGCAAATCCTGAGATGAATCAATAACCTGTGCAGATTATAACTGCTCGGTGACTTTGGTGTTCCACTTTTTTCCTTCACACGTATGTTACTGCTACTGGCCATCGATTCTTTGGGAAACAATGAATACAAAAAGTTCTGTGTTCTCATGTGAAGATCAATGGGGAAGGCAAAGCTGACACAAAAAGCCAAGAACCAAGGTCACCATGGAGACACACGCCAATGCCATTAACATACAGTGGCATGAGAGGAGGGTGAGGTGACCGTGAGAATCTATGAGACCCAGAAGTTGTAGCAAACATGTGGAGGGTATTGGCATCCCTCGTAGTATGGAGGACAGGAGTTGAGTCTGGTTAATCCATGGCTAAAGACTAGAGTGACTGCATCAGGTCCGAGGGTGACGTGTTTGGCAAGCACCTCCTGTCACACCCCCACCTCAGTGCCTGAGGGCTGTTCACTCCCCGCTTGGCAGAGCTGCCTGGTACCTGGGATGTATTCAATCACTCCTTGGATTGAATTTCCTTGTCGAGATCACATAAAATAATCTCATTACCGGATAAGGAACAGAATCACTTTGCTGACACCCCAGGCAGTAGCCGCGTCTCCCCAGAACACTGTTAAGCCCACTGTGACTGGTAGAGAACCTTGAACTCTGGGAAGTGCTTAGTAAATGTTTATTGATGATTAATCCAAAAGGTTCCTGAAGCTTTACAGGAGGTTATAAACAGACTGGAAAAAAAATCCATAAATCCCTCAAGACAGGGCCAGACTTACAAGAGTAGTCAAACTGTTTTGTCTGAAGCAGTTTTAAAAGAAAAGAGCCATGAAGAGGAAAGTCTGGATGTCCTGTCTTTATGACATGAGTTGACGGATGCAATCAGAATGCTGAGTAGCCATATAAAGAGCCTGGATGCTTGGATCTACTGTCTCATTTCTCTCATTTTGTTAGAAACAATTTCAAATAAGAAAGATTGGATAATGTAAAATCAGAGCACATAGTCATTCCTACTAAAGTCAAGAGTAATACATGATTTTTTTTGTCTTAGTTTGGGTTACTATTGCTATGCTAGGACAGTGTGAATAAAGCAACTCGGGGAGGAGAGGGTTTACTTGGTTTACCCTTGGTTATTGCTGTTGATTATCAAAGGAAGTCAGGACATGAATTCAAACATGGCAAGAACCTGGAGCAGGAGCTGATCCAGAGGCCACGGAAGGGAGCTGCTCACTGCCTTGTTTCCTCTGGTTTGCTCAGCCTGCTCTCTCTTCGAACCCAGGACCCCCAGCCCAGGGATGGCACCACCCACAGTGGGCTGGACCCTCTCCCATCATCACTAATTAAGAAAATGTGTTACAGGCTTGCCTGCATCCCAATCTTATGGAGGCATTTTCTCAACTGAGGGTCCCTCTTCCCAGGTGACTTTTGCTTGTCAAACCGACATAAAACTAATCAGTACACCCTCCCATTTTTTAATGGAATATTTGGAAGTAAATTATTGTTGTCCTTGTTCAGCTTATGTTTAAGCAGTCATGTGGATGAGTGTTTATGGGTTTAGCTTCTAATTTTACAATAGCAAACTCCCTGATCCCTTGCTAGGAATGCCAAAGTTGATAGAGAAGAGACCATGAGGCCTTAATCTGACACAAAGAACTACAGACAACCAAGGAATGCCGAAAGTGGGAAGAGCACGTGATTGGCTATCTAATATGAAGTGCTCAGCCCTGAAAACATACATATCAGTGTCATCATACAGACTGAGCAGGTTACAGTTATATGCAATATATATATGCATGTAATATATATGTATATACTATATGTGATACAAATATAACCTGCCCAGTTAAGAAGATGCCTTACAGGTTTGCCTACATCCCAATCTTATGGAGGCTTTTTCTCAATTGAGGTACTTCTCAGATGCCTTCCACTTATAGTTCCTGGTTTAATGTCTTAATCTTTCTTGATGAACTAGCAACCTGTAGAGTAATGTCATGAAAATTTGCAATTGCTCTGTTTTCCAGGATAGAGAAAGTCACGTGTCTTTTCATTGTAGAAACAGTGGCTGATCAATGGTACAATCCTGCCCTCAACTGCTGCACTACAAGTTGTTATCCTTAGCTGAACAAATACTTCACGGGTGGTTACTCAGTGCTTCTCCTTGCTATGTGAACACAGTTAACTGATAGCAAAGAAATACAAGGAGGAAGCCAAGTCAAAGTAGTAATGCCTGTGTTTTCAACTTCTTTTGAAGCTTTCTGATGAATATCACTAAAACAGACAGAAACATTAGCCATTGTAGACCTCCTATGGGACAAACACCCAAATAAACAGATGGTTTAGTACATTGCAATGATCTTTATCTGTTGTTACTGATAGTACAAAGAATCTGGCACAGTGTTTATCACAATTTTTAATAAATCTAATATACAATTAGCATATTTGATTCTGTGGCAAACCTTACAATGTGGCTTTTCCTCTGTAGTCTGTCTTTCTCCTCCCACAGCTCTCTCACAAGAGCCCAGACTCTTTCCCCTCCATTTCCGGAAGTGGCATTTCCCCAACAAGCCCAGGTAGAGAAGGGTTGTAGACAGTCCCTCTCAATGCATAGTAACTAGGCCCATTGTTCTTCCGAGCTCTCTTTATCCAGGAATGTCCTTGGGAGCCTCTGAACACGTGTACCAACCAGATATTCAAGAAACCTTGTCTCTAAGTCTAACTTGGTGAGGTCAACTAATCTTGATCCTTCTTCTTTGTGCACAGGTTGTCTCCTTGCCTTTAACCCACTGCTCTGTCTGACATCCTAACAACTCCATTATCTGAAGATCCATCCATCTTTAACTTGCTCTGACCCTTTTCTCAAACCCAGTTCCTCCTAATAATATTAAAAGATTAACACATCAAAACACATGGGATTAACATGAGCAGTCAACAGTTAATTCCAGTGAATTTGGGTAACAATATCCTGGAAGCATCCCTTGAACATCAGGTCAGTTAAAGACCAAGAGATGTCCCAAAAAAGGAAGGAATGACTTCATTTCTCTAGTGCAAGGCATTTCCACATCTTTTCCCACAGTGAAAAATTAGAAGCTAAGAAAGAAGAAGGAATTCCTTAGTCATTAAAGCACAGCTCATGTAGAAATACGAACATGTGAGTCGAACTCTCAAGTGGTTTTTGTCAGTTTCAGCATCTGAAAGCTTATTTTCCAATTATATGATGTGAAAAAGAAATAGATATTAGCTTATTTTTCTGAGAATATAGGCTATGTCAACGATGTAAAGTCACATAGAAAAATAATGATCATCTCTAATTACATCTTCCAGAGACACTCTAATATTTTAGTATATATTGTTTAAGACAGTTTCCTGTGTCTATATATTTTAATAAAACACAGTCATACACACACACACACACACACATATATATATATGACACTATTTCATGAATCACTTTTTCCTATTAGATAAATTGTTAATATCTTTCTATGTGAAAAAAAGCAGCTCTGAAATATACTTGTGATGGTGGGAAGGAATAGGCTGCTGCATACATCCTGAATCTGTCTCATTTTATTTTGCAAAATTTAGTTGTTAGACTATTTTATCATTTAATATTATTGGCTTAGCTTCTATCAAGTGACCAGAAAAGCAGGTACACACTCACATACGTGTATTGTAAATGTTTGTATCCTTCATAATCAGGAACATGTGAGTCCTATGTACTTCTTTCTCCCACAAACACTGGCCTACTGCAGTTAACATACTGTTTCTAGAAACGCAAATGTTCTCAGGAACACTGAACAAAAGTATGAATGGGAACTAAGAATGTACAAGACAGGGCTGCCTGGTGTGTGATCAGACATCGAGAAGTCTGGGAAATGAGGTTAAGGACCAAAGGCACAAGCAAACCAGACCACGAGCCCTGTTCTGAGAGTGTCTGCCCTATTGAGATTTGTTTCTCAATTTCACAATGACTTGCTTAGGAAAAGACAAAAGTATCCATTCAAATTTCTTAATCAATGACAGCCTATACTCACTTGTTATTTCATTAGACATTTACTTCTTATGCTTGGCAAACTCTGGTATCATTTCACTAGTAGTAACTGAATAAAAATCAAAGCTGTGCATAGCTATACACAAGTGAAAGCCCTGCTTCAGTTCCTTCAAATATGAAGGAATATAGTGTATTTATCCAGATAAACACACATGCCACTACCACATATATTGGAGTCTTTAAAAAGTAAATTATACTAATATAAAATAGCAGTTTCATAACACTGCTATTAAATATTAATATTATTTCCATTTTCCAGATGAGTCACTGAGCTTCAGAGAGATTGAATTATTTTTCCAAACCATCTAACCAATGCGGAAAAACTCCACAGTTTGAACTCAGGTATGTCTTTTCATAATTCATTTTTAATGTAAATTATGTAACCTTCTTATCACTAATTGAGGAACTTACAGAACAAAGAGAAATATGTGAGAAAACATATAAATTAGTTGGATAATAAAATATATAATGCATTTGTTACAATTAGGTTGAGCAGTGCAAAAAGATCCCCGAGTGTGACCATTCTCTACATTAGCTTTAGAGAAAGACAAACTTATCATGTTATCTTCATATGTAGTAAACACTTCAAATAGGATTAGGAAGATGACGCTGGAAGGTGAGCCAGTCTGCACAAGAGGCAGGATAACATCTAAGTCCTTCCTATGGCCTGGCTTAACATGAGATGGCAGTTAATGAACAATATATTTATATATTGTCTTTCTTTAGGAAAAGGATGTGTGTGTGTGTGTGTGTGTGTGTGTGTGTGTGTGTGTGTGTATAAACACACCCATATATATGGGTCACATAAGGATCTGTCACCAAAATAATGTGTCCTTGTGATGATTTGTTTTAAAGGAAATCGTCTAAGTATTAAGCAGGTACTGAACACCAAGCAGTATAAACACAATGCCTAACAGTGAGTTTCTGAATGGATAAATTTGGCTACAGCCAATAGTTTGGTCTACATGTTCCTAACTTGCAGCGTTAAAGCCAACTTTCTAAGCCTTCCTATAGCCTGTTTTTAATCCATCCTCTTCTTCTGTCCTCTGTGTCTTCTTCTGTCTTCTAACACACGTAGCTGCACCTCTCTAATGAGGCTTGTGTTCATTTTCCTTCATTGTTGTCTGTCCCGTTGCCCCAGACTCCACAAGCACTCCCCTAGTGGCCACCCTCCAGCTCATCCTCTTTCCCTGTGTTGCTTGTACACTGAACCTTAGACTTCACAGAATACAGACACACATTCAAAGTTACTTGGTCCATTGGGTTTCCCAGAGTTAGGGCTTCTAGCAACCAGGAATTGTTTTGGCAATTAGAAAACACTTTGTAATCATGCAAGTAAGTATGCACGACAGTTATCACATTTGAGAATGGCACAGATTGCTTTCCGCTGTGATATTATGTCTCTTTTCTTGTGTGAATGGCACCAGCATTCTGGAGACTAGCAACAGACTGATATCTCTGGAGGTTAGTGGTCATAAGAAGGATATGAATCCAGGAACCAGCATTGCCCTAACAGTAGTTTACCTAAAAACAACAGTTGAAACTTATGATTCAACCGTTGAACTAATGTGTTCAACAGGTAGCAAAACAAATTGTGCTTGGTACTCACAATCACTTTGCTTACATTCAGTATCTCGTTTCACAATGCACACTAACTACCTTTGCATGCCTTTAGGAAGCTATCATTGTATACAATGGCATGGGATTCACTTCAAGTACTGGGCTTAAAATAAACCCATGTAATTGCACTGGCCGGAGTATCCTACTCAGCAACATAGCTCAAGCTGGGACAATGAAATTTCAAATCAGTCTTTAATGTATCCAACAAGCGTGACTCAGGCATCTTCTGTACCCACATTTACCTTTAGTAACTGTGGGGAGATTGTCAGATTTTCCTAAAAATTAAATGCACATTATGGACATGAACACATCCAGCCCTGCTTGTTACTATATGCCTTGGAATAAATGAATAAATAATAATAAATTGATTAAATAAACAATAAATAAAATAAATGAATGAATGTCTGTACTGTGTGTGTCTATGTAGTTTGTTATATATTTGGTGAGGAGTGAAATGGCTGTATTAATACAAAGCACACTTATTTCTCGATTCTGGGTCAGGCACTTAGCAGTGTAGTATTTGAAATTCTGAAGCAAACAGTAGCATGGGCCACAGCACTTCCAAATCCTCACAATAGAGGACAGTAAAATCCCCCTGGAAGTCAGGGACTCACAAACCCAATTAAGATCAGTCAAGACAGGCAAGACAGCAAGTTTATTTGACCCTTACCTGCTGATTTAGGTCACTTATCCTCCAAGTTAACAATAGTCTAAGCATACATATTCAGACATGTTCTAATAAAAGCCACTTCATCTAGGCAATGACGAGGAGCAAAGACATACGGTGAGCTGGAATCTCCCCTCTGTTGCCCCCACCTGATTCCTTTCCTGTTTCTGTTTCAATTTCCCTGATCGGCTGCATTTGGCAGGCAGACACCCTTTCTAGTTGAGGTGGAGGGAAAGAGACCCTCGGTATATGCTCTATGATGTCTTTTCAGCATGCCTCATGCAGCACTGTATCTAAAGAGCCCAGTTTTCATGAATGTCCAGGCAGGTGGCTTTTTTATAAAGTCCACTGAAATAGCTTGTCTGAAAATGGACAAGTTACAAGCTACCAGCTGAGCAGGCGAAAGCATGGCGCTGTGGGTTCTCTGAGGTCAGCTGGGTTGACTGAATGCACAAAGAAGAGAACCGCATGGCTTTGGTGCTGGTTTTTAAGCAGGTCAGTAACTAATAGCCATTCAATCAGAACTGTGGGGGAAGGCTGGAAGTTCCAGATGCAGTGAGATGGGGATAGAGCAGCTTCCTGCAAGATTCTTCTAAGGACAATTTGAGAATGAAAACCAAATGTTTATTGTAATTCCTACATATCCCATACATTATTGTTTATGCTATCATTTTACTATTTACTATATTACTCTAGCCAGAGAATATCTGAAAATAAAATTTAAATTATTATCATTTAAAAATTATTAGGAATTTATTGTTTACCGGAAAAATGAATATAAAATAAATAGAAAGCAGCTGGCCCACAGGTCAAGCCTGACCTGTAGATTTATTTGTTAAAATAGATTTCTTGTTGAAGTGAATGAAAAAATTCACAGTATTTAAACTAAGTTTATATTTCAATTTCCTATTAAAACATCAGTAGGATTTGTAGCAATGGTCTTTCAGTTAGCATTAATTCATTCATTCACTCATTCATCAAATATATTGACAGGAAGTATTCTATGCACTGAGAAGAGAGAGCAAAATCTAGAAAAAAGTCAACTAGAACCAGAAATGCTGTTTAACACAAGATGCCTTCTAGTGTATCAGAGTTCACAGCACCTCTGCATCACATTCTGACCACATCACTCACCCTTTTCTCCTTCATTTCTCCTTTGTGTTTTTGTCAAGGTCTTACTATGATGCCCAGTCCTTTGTACCAGTCTCCCAATTGCTAGAATTGCTGCCTTGAGTCACTATCCTGAGCTCTTCTTCCTTCTGTTCAACTGCCACTTTCTTATAAACTTGTGTTTGAAAGGCCTGGAGTACATTTTAAATATACTCCCTCAGGTTCATGATAGAGATTTAAAATGCAATCAACTTATCACATCCAATATAGTATGTGGAAGATTAAATGGGTGTGTACAATCACTATTTGTTATCATAGTCAAGTCCACTGAGCATTTGCACTGTGTGTTTTCTCTGGTGTTGTGGTTCTGACCCAGAGTTCTGAAGAGCTGGATTTCCACGGAGTCATAGATGGAGCACCAGGGATGTCAGAGAGGGAATAACATTGGCATGTTTGAGAATGATGAAACTATTGCTTTATTAGGGACACAGACAAAGGGGATGAAGTCCTCATTTCTGATCCTTGCCCTTGACACAAAGGGAGAGGTCTCCATGCTATCCTGTCCAAAGAATTAGTACTGTGGTAATGAAGTCCTCCAGAAGATAGGGGTAGAGTCAAGTGCTTTTCAATTACTATGCTTTTATAATGTGTAAAAAAAGCTAAAACAATTATATACTTAGACAATACATTTGTCAAGCTTTGAAAGGGTCAGAGTGGACAATTTCACAGTTTTTAAATGTCTGTGTTATTTGAGCTCATCAAGTTTTCCCATATTTGGGCTTGGTTGAACTATTTACAGAAGATATTTCAGACAGAACTTCAAAATACTAAGTTTGATGAATCATGACAGTAAAGTAAAATATTTATTAAGCTTTGGCTTCTGTATAGGAACTATCTTGCTTCCTGTGTCAAACATAACTTCCAGTATCATCTTGTCCCAATAACATTTTTGGAAAGGACACCAAGGAATACCCGTTGAGCATGCCTACAAACTTCCTACAACCAAATATGGTGCAATACAGTTTAGAGTAGTAGTTATGGAGGTAGCATTCAGGGCTGATGCATATGGCATTTTGTAAATTCAAACAGAAAACTTCTAAAGTCTTTGGAGACTAAGAAATCTCCTTCTCATCAACATCAACTTTATTTATTTTGTTTTCATAAGCACTGTGTAAATACCATGGCTGGCGCTAGATTAGGAACAATGCAAAGACAGCTTAGAGAAATCACATCACTGTGCTCGGGAGCTCATGGTTTTCAGAAGTCTAGCTTTTCAGTGTGGCATTTGCATAGGTTTGGAGCCTCTGGTCTTCTCTTCACAGTCCCCAGGCAAAGCAAGACTTTATTGTGCAGTGTAGCTGACTCCCAAACCATATTAGCAATTAGGATAAGAACAATTAGCTGATGAAGAACATATTATCACTTATAACATATAAGGAATTAAGTTCAATAGTACTTATTTAATATTATTGTTTGTATGGAGCTGGGCTGAAAAGAGTGCACTGAAAAATACAATCTGCAACCACTAAGCACTTGGTGTATACATACCTGCAACTTTGCTCAACACTTGGGGGGCCTTATGACTTTTGGTTTATCACCCACATTTGTCAGTTTGGATAGTTGTAGCATGAATCTTAAAGAGTCTTATTAATTGAAAACAAACCTGGAGCCAGTTAGTGGGATGAATGCTGGAAGATCAGAGAGACAGAACAAGCCACAGCTACCTCACCTCTCCAATTCCTCATCTGATCCTGTTTCCTCAGACTGGAAGCCTCTGAGTCCTCATGCAGATAGGTCTCAGCTGACTGCTGCTAAAAGCCTAAAAGCTTAACCTGGCTCTAGTTCCTCATCCTCATGCCTTAAATACCTTTCTGCTTCCTGCCATCACTTCCTGGGATTAAAGGCTCTTGTTACTACGCCTGGCTGTTTCCAGTGTGGCCTTGAACTCACAGATCCAGATGAATCTCTACCTCTGGAATGCTAGGATTAAAGGTGTGTGCGCCACCATTTTCTGGCCTCTATATCTAGTGACTGTTCTGTTCTCTGACCCCAGATAAGTTTATTAGGGTGCACAATATTTTTGGGAACAATATCTCTACAGATAGTCTGTTTTCTTTCACCATATTCTGATGCCTACACTTACTAAACTAACAAATCCAACAGTGATAGGCTACTATACACAGAGCAGTATGAGCAGAAACAAAATCTAGCTTTGTGGTCTTGATCTTTTTAACATGCAAACAAACAAAGGAATAAACAGAAGAATCGACACGATCAATTCAGGGGCAGGAGAAGTAGTTTGGATGTAAATTGAAAAGAACAAAGTTCAGGGCTCTGCGTGTAGCATGATACCCGAGTGTGAGCTCCAGCTTGCCCCATCCCTTCAGAATGAGAGACTTTGAACTCTTATGCTTTCTTTTGAAACTGGCCCATAAGCTTCCAGGGTTTCCTCAATGACTATCTTTTATCTTACTCTAGGGGAGCAGGGATTTCAGGCACATGCTTCTGTATCCAGCTTTACATGGGTCCTAGGGATCCAAACTCAGGTTCTTGGGCTCTCATAGCAAGTACCTTGTCCAGTCAGCCACTGTCCCATCCCCCCTGTTAGGTCATAAACTAAGTGTATATCTCACTAGTTTCTCCTCAAGGATGATCTGCAGCATTTAGTATTCCCCAGCTAGCAGTCTTTGCCCACTCCTGAAATTTTCTGAACTCCTTCCAGATTAGGTCCTTCTACTTCTGTGAGGTCAGATCCTAAGCAAACTCCAGTTGGATTTAAATTTCTTCTGAGAACTTGTGTTTCTACAACTTAGCAGTTAGCACAATCATAGTTACTATAACACACACACACACACACACACACACACACACACGCACGCACGTTTGAGAGTCTAGGATGTATTTATTTCATTTCTGTGCCTCCCCACATCATACACAGGACTGATCCACAGAGCAAGAAGAGATTCTTGTGGCTTTACTGACAAATGCTAATGTATTCCTGTTACCAAATAACGGGCCTTGTGAAAAATGTGTGCTCCAGAAGAATCCCTTTAACTTTTCCTTTCTTAACGTTTTTAACTGAGCCAGAACTGTAGCACTTACCCCATGCCCTTTCCTTCCTCCGCCCCAGCTACCATCCTTGAGCCCCTTCCATGTCCCTCTACCACTCCCAAGTTGATGGCCCCTTTTTCTTTATTATTGCTATATACACACATGCACACACACATGCACAAATATAAATGAATGCAACCTGCTGTGTCTGTTTTCTTATTAATATGTATATGGCTTCAGAGCTAACCACAATGCAATATTTATAAATAAAAATAAATATAAATTAAAGATATTTTTTATTTATCTGTATGTGTGTATGCATGTGTGCATATGTGTGTGGTGTTCCAGGAGCTACTTATAGGCAGTTGTGAGCCACCCAACATATGTGCTAGAGACTAAATATATACCCTCTGGAAGAGCAGCAAGTGTTCTTAATCACTGAGCATGTCTCCAGCCCCTTAAGAAGTATTTCAATGAATTAATGGTCAGTTGTTCTTTGTTCACCAGATAATATCTATGAATAGAGCATCACTGAGGATACTTGTCACAACAGAAGTCAGCTGGATCTGCATTATATGCCATCAACCTAGGGTCTTTGTAACAAACCTTTATTCCCTCGTAGTTCTGATGCCACAAAGCCTACAATGAAGTTGCTCAGCATTTTGCTTCTTGGTAGAGTCTGTCTCTCTAGCTTGCCAATGTTCACATTCTCTCTCTCTCTCTCTCTCTCTCTCTCTCTCTCTCTCTCTCTCTCTCTCTCTCTCTGTCTCTGTCTCTCTGTCTCTGTCTCTTTCTCTGTCTCTGTCTCTGTCTCTGTCTCTCTCTCTCTCTCTCACACACACACACACACACACACACACACACACACACAGTGTCTTAGTTAGAGTTGTATTGCTGTAAAGAGACACCACGGCCATGGCAACTCTTATAAAGGAAAACATTTCATTGGGGCTGGCTTACAGTTTAGAAGTTTAGTCCATTATCATCATGGCAAGAAGCAAGTAAGCATGCAGGGAGATGTGGTGCTGGAGATACAGCTGAACTTTCTACATCTTGATCCACAGGCAACAAGAAGTGAACTGGTTTGAGCTTCTGAGACCTCAAAACTCACCCCTACAGTGACACACTTCCTCCAGCAAGGCCACACCTACTCCAACAAGGCCACATCTCCTAATAGTGCCACTCCCTATGGGCCAAACATTCCAACAATGAGTCTGTGGGGGCCATTCCTATTCAAACCACCACATGTTGTAACTTAGAATTAAGGTTTCAAATTAAACACTGTTTTATGTTTTGTTTCTGTCCTGTCCACAATGTTTTGAAAAGGAGAGAGGACAGGAAGTGAGCACAGAGTGAGGTGGGGGAGTCTCAGAAGGACACAGTGATCATTAGTAGAATGTTCAAAAAGATGAAGCAAGTCATGGATGGTTTCACCTCGCCTTAAGAAATCAGGTCTGTGATATTTGAACCAATACTTTCCAGAGGAAAGTTGGTACAACATCTGTAAATAGATTGGATCCCACAGGTAGGTTTTGGCTATGGTATTTGTCTACACATGAGGCACAGAAGCAAGAGACCCAGTACAGCAGTAGGGGTGCGTTACAGAGCCATTCCAGGAGAAGTCTGCAGCTGAGAAATCCATCCTTAAGAATGCACAGAAGAAGAAAACGAGTGCTTATAACTCTATGAAACAAGATGATTAAAAACAAGATAAGAGTGAGGAAGCTGTGAAGGTAGCTGTTTTTTAAACCGTTAGAGAATTTCCAAGGCAAGGTAATAAAAATATAAAGCAAAACAAAACGAAAACTATACATTTGCCAAAATCCTTAGCTTTAATCAACTCTCAGGCAGACATCTTTGACTCCTCCAAGGGTCCATAACTATCTGTCCATGGCAAACCTTCACTAACAGACCTCAATGTCCTTCCTGTTCAGGTGACCATTTGCTCTCCTGTCTTTAAACACTGATTTTCATCTTCGAGTTGCAGTGTATGCCAGAGAGCCTCCTCTTAGGCAAATTCACATTAAATTAAGCAATGAACATTACATTTGCCTTTTACCTAAAAGCACAGCTGCTGGCATTTGGTATTGCTATTCTGCATGAGTCCAAGTCACACCCAAATATCAGTGCATATTTCATATATGCTCACCATCTGTGAGAGCTCATAGGTAGGAAGTATAGTGTAGGTCACTAAAAAAGTGCTTTCCTAGTGCATATTGGGGCCCTTGCTTTGAAGGTACATACTGTTAAAAAGTATGCTTTCTTATCTCATTTAAGCAAGGATAAGATCCACACACATACACACACATTAACACACTACTGAAACTGTATTTGGACAGTCACTATAAACATATCAAGTTACATAAGAAAAAAAACAAGCCTCTCTATTCTCTCTGTTATTTAAAGGCTATAAAAGTGATCAATCAAAAGAATACTTTTCCATGTTGGGGAACTCAGGGAAAGTGTTATTTCCTTTGGAAGGTCTACCCCTAATCCATGACTTTGGCTTAAAGCACAATGTCATTGTCAAATCCGAAGGGCAAATTTGCTACATGATGATCATGGGGATGGCATAAATTGTATTCTTTCTTTCTCTCTCTGAAGAGGTTATTATGGAACCAGAATTATTTTGAAAATGTCATCAGAGAGGTAGAAAAAAAGACTCTCACCCTCTGGGAAGAAGATAATAAAGGACTAACAGATTCTGGTGGGTTTTCGGCTCACCAAGGGTATAACCTGACTTTCAGTAAAAGCAAGAAAAAACAGAGCAAGGTCATTCCTTTGCATGGCTCTATTATTTTTATTCTGTGGTTAGGAAGCTTCTTTGAGAATGTTCAGTCTTTAAAATGGGTTACAATTTTAACTACAAAAATATTTTTCTCTCAGGAAGGAATATATTTTTCTAGAGAAAAATTGATTAGATGCAGATAGCATTAAACAATTTGCAGCATTTTTATGGACACTAAAAATGAACAGAGAGAGTTTCTGGGGAAACTTGTTTACTTGAATTCTGTCCTTTCATAGACTTCCTTTGTCCTCCCATACCTCTCAAGGCAGTATGCAGACAGTCCAAAGGTTTCCAAGCAGAGGCAGAGGAGTCTTTCCTATTGAAAGATGTGACATTTTTTTCACACATATGAAGTAGGGTAAAAGAATAGATGTAGGAAAGTGTGGGTGAAAATTAGAGGCAAAAATGTCTACTAGATGTAAGGCAGGAAATGACAAGTGCAGGAATAGTGAGCTCAGCTTCTCATTTTTATATGCTCGTGTAGGCTCAGCCCTACAAAGTTAGAGAAATTGGGAACATATGTTCTGCTATATTCTAGTTTGTGATTTTGTCCCTGTAAAATCCTTAAAGTAACCTTAAGTGATGGATGCTTTAATAGATGAAAAGATACTTCTCATTGTGAGATTCTAAGTGGTATAGGGATTTGAAGGTGAAAATACTTGTTCATATTTGATGAAGAAATCAATGTTTAAGAACTGGGTGTTTTAATACCTTGAGTGAATATTTTCATAACTACACTTTACTCTGTTGTTACAAAGCAATATTTCTTTTTCTTTTCCTGTGCTGGCAGCCTACCTTAGAATTATTTTCTGTGCTCCATTTGAAGCTCTCACGTCCCAAGTCAGTGTGACTGCATTAGCTAATTTCATATACTTGCCAGCTTGTCTAGAATACAAATGTGGGCCAATGTAGCAGAGCTGCCCTGCACTCTACACACACAGTCCTTCCTCACAAAGCACAGGTCACTCCATTGGTTGGCAGTGTGTCTTGTCAGTGATCTCAAAATAAAATGGTGCTGCCAACAATGGCACTCTCAAGCAGATTCATTTCACTTAGGACCTGTGGACAGAGTGGAGGTCAAGTGGAGTTGAAAAGGTCAAGTGGCTCTCATACAGAACTCACTGCTTTTGTTCTTTCCAATGCTGTCACTAGTCACTGTGCCAGAGCAGCAGAAATAATGAGCATGTGGGTTTGGCCTGAACTCTTGATGTTTTACCAAATGTAGGGCACATGCAAGGCTACTCAGTTGACTCTAAAGGTATCATTCAAGTTGAACTTGAAGTTCTCTGGCACCAAGGTAATTCTCAGTGCATAAATTGGAGTAAATTGAAAGCTACAGACCAGACTGTTCATTTACTGAAATCAGTAAGATAACAGGGCTTGCTGGTATGCGGATTCAGATATATTGAGAGTTATATGGATTTTTGAACTTACATTGCTAAATTCAGGAACAGACCTCAACTGCTGTAGACTTAGGTGTCAGGGTCAAGATCAAATAGCTCCTAATTTGAATCTTGGATCAAATGGTTTAGCTTATAATATTTTGCCACCAAAAGTTTTATATTCCAAATGTAAAACTCCACTTTTTGATGGATTAGATTTTCTTGTGTAATCCAACCCCCACATTTCTGAAAGAGAGAAAAAAATTTCTATAATAACAAGTGCTACTATGTCACATCTTGCTTTAAATCATGTGTTTCCTAGTGTTATAAGATAAAGTGCAAAGTCTTTAGAAAGGTGAAAAAAATCACAGAAAATAGTTTTTAAAGAGTAAAGTTGCAAATGTCTCATAGAGATAGATAACCAGCATGTGGGAACAAGGAAATGGCAAAGTTTGCTGAGTGCTTGCTGTGTGCTGTGTCCTATTGCTGTGTCCACCATCATCTCACAGCATCCATAAGATAGTCTCACCCTTAATCATGATGTTATTGGCTTCATTATAGTTGGGTTTAATGGTCAGGGTTATTTTAACATTAATGGACAGTTTATAAAGTAAGCACTTAGATTAGTGGGTTTCAAACTATGAACAGTGAGAGTTCAGGAATAACAACTAATTTTTTTACAGTTTACATTTACATTACATGGTGGTTTTCAAACTATAGATAGTGACATTTCAGGCATTAAGCTACTATTTTTACAATTAAGATGTTTCATCTTTATTGCCAACTTGAGACGACTTGGAATTTCCATGGAAACAAATCCCTGCATGTAACTGAGAAAAATTATCTAGATTAAATTAAATGAGATGGGACAACAACCCCAAGCAATGGGTGACACCACCCTGGGATTCCAAATTGAAAGGAAAAAGAGAGCAAGCTGAGGACTGTCACTCATCACTCTCTGCTTCCTGACTGAGGTCACGATGAGACCAGCTGCTCCACATTCCTGCCACCACAGTGTCCTGCCATGCAGGACTGTACCCTCAAATTCTCCACCAGAAAAAATGACTCCTTCCTGAAGCTGCTTTATCACAACAATAGGAGAACTATCTAATCCACATCCTAGGGAGTTTAGAACTAGTAGAAGAAATGCTAGGGAGGCTGAAGACAAATTCGATATTTTACTACAGAAACTCACCTGTAAGTCAGTGGACTGTGAGTAGCCAAAGGAAAATAAGGCAGACATACATTATTTGAGAAAGGAATTGCTTTGGTCAAAGACCTTCTGTTGTTTACCAGTATTTCATAGAGGGAAGACTGGGATTTCTGATCTAGAAAATTCTAGAGTGAGTCCCTGTCAAATATTCCCAGAGCACTCACTGGTAAAAGTATCTCCCTACTATCACCCAGAGTTCAGCTTCTAAGTAAATTATACACATTATCCTATAGTCATCATGAGAATAGACCCAGGATCTGAAGCTGCTTTAGTTCCTAGCAGAACCCTCATTGATGTCCTCAGAATCATTAGATATGTTCAAACTAAGAACAATAAGTTCATTTTAATGAGTTTGCACAATTTTTTTTATGTAAGTGGGACCTGGAAATAAACCATAGTAAATCCAATACTCCAGCATACTCTGAAGTGGTTAGAGCATGGGACAAATATGTGTGATGTAAGGAGCATTGTCTTTTCCATAGTTTATTATTAAGAAGAAGAAGAAGAAGAAGAAGAAGAAGAAGAAGAAGAAGAAGAAGAAGAAGAAGAAGAAGAAGAAGAAGGAGAAGAGGAGGAACAGGAGGAGCAGGAGGAGGAGGAGGAGGAGGAGGAGGAGGAGGAGGAGGAGGAGGAGGAGGAGGAGAAGAAGAAGAAGAAGAAGAAGAAGAAGAAGAAGAAGAAGAAGAAGAAGAAGAAGAAGAAACAGATTGCAGAAATACAGGAAATAGATTATATTCAAGTTCATTTATTATGAAATACTTACTTTAGTTCCTAGAAATGCATACAGAAAATTACGAGAGGCCATGGTACAGAAAAAAAAAATAGACCTTACAATGCTCAGCACTAAACTGGACACCTACATAACACTCTCTCCTCCCAAGGCTCAGGAATTCTTGTAGAAGAAGGAGCAGAAAGACAGATACAATCAAAAGACACAACAAATGTGAGATGAAGGAGCCAGACATGCAGATCATTATACAAAATAGTTTTTCAGAAACAGAAGGGCAGTTACACATACATATGAATTCAAACGAGTTGAGATAGCATACATGAGTCCTGTGCAAACTTCAGCCTGACAAAATCCTAGCCTGAAAGGTAGAGGTGGATTTGAAGTCCAATGCTTAGCTGAGGAAATATTGGAAATTAGTAGCTACTAGAAAGGAGAGTCAGTTTTCTTAAAGGGCGTAGCCCCTGGTGGGTTAACCAAGCTCCAGTGGATGGCTATACATCAAAGAGTATGTAGACAGCACAGACTATACTTTATGTGTTTAAAAAAAAAAGGAGTACATGAAGTTGCGTGGGAAGGGAAGGGTGGTGGGCCCGAGAACAGTAAGTAGAAGAGTGAATTTGATCAAAATACATTGCGCAAAAATTTCTCAAAGCATTAATTAAAAAGAGGGAAAAATGTCTTGATGGCGTATTACTTCTGAATATATAAACTGGATGTTTGAGATGTGAGTAGGAACAACACTTGGTCTTTCATCTACTACCCTTACATTTCCCGAGTTCTCAGCAATGGCACCCATTATTTTTGTGATGCAATTAGGCTTAATGGCTGCAGTAGGACCTAAGAACTGCACTGCTGTGATGTCATCTGTGTGTGAACATTAGAAAGTGTACTGGTGCGGTTTCACCACATCTTACCCCTCACTAAGGATTGGGGTGATATATTGTGTCCCCCAATATATTGTGCACCTTAATAAAGCTTATCTGAGGGTCAGCGGAAAAAGCTAGCTACTATATTGGACATAGAACTCAGGCAATGGTACCACACGTCTTTAATCCTAGCATTCGGGAGGCAGAGATCCATCTGGATCTTTTATCAGTTCAAGGCCACACTGGAAACAGAGCCAGGTGCAGAGGCACATGCCTTAAATTCCAACACTAATTAACCATAAAGGTCTGGAGGTCTGTACAGACAGACAGGAAATGATGTAGCTGGGTGACGAGAGGAAGTGAGATGCAGAACAGAAAGGCATATAGGCATGGGTATACAGGAGTAGCTCTCTTTGGCTAAGGATTTCTAAGTGGTAAGAACATGGCTGGATTCTTTTTGCTTTTCTAATCTCTCAATTTTTACCCCAATATCTGGCTTCAGGTTTTTTTATTAATAAGACAGTTTAGCAATTTGTCTTACAAAGGATCTTCTTGGATGTGATCCAAAGCCACAGAAAACACAAGACGTGTATGGTTGCTGCCAACATAAGAAAGCATATTGTTTTAAAATACATTTTTATTTTTATAAGTAGGAGTACTCTTTAAAATAATGGTAATAACATGGCAAAATAAACACACGCACCAATAAAATAGTTGTTTTTTGATGTAGCTTGGATTCTATGGCTCTCTCGAGGTAGGGGGTGAGAAGGTGTGGCATCAACGACACAGACACCAGGAGTCCATTGAAGGCAAATAATGAACTCATTTTTCAATAACAGGGAAGGCCTTATATACCCTTCTCCAAGCACCCAGCCTGTGTGGTTGTCCCTCATTGGCTGGGCATGATCAGGAATTCTGACAGTGACCAGGAACTCTGACAGCTCCTGTCGCTAGGCCCTCAGGCAGGCTCCAGGTTGGCTCTTAAGGAGTATGTTATGTGCATGCCTTGGCAACTTGCCTGAGCCAATCTCCTTGACCCTATAGGCCTACACGCATTTTACTTACTGATACATGCTGTATCTTTATATAATTTGCACAGCAGAAAATTTGTTCACACCAACATCATCAAAACATGTAATTGTGAGACCAAAATGAGCCATCTTAGAAATAAGACCAAAATGCTTTCACCCTAAAACTAAGGCCTGAGATTTCTCCTTTTAGGTACAGGCCATGAGTTACTAAAACCAGTCAGTTCAGATTCCAGAAACCAGGAAGTATAAAAGTACAGAGGTAGTCAGGAGGTAATGATGGACTCTGGAATGTCCTCTCCCTGGTTTCCATGGTAACTGACCACAGAAATGTACCCACCTGAGGGCAGCCAATGAGAAATGGTGGCGGCAACCACCCCCTTAGAAGTAAGATTAAGCCATGATTTCTAGAAAGTCCCCAGAAGCGAGCCAATCAGAATTGTACCCGTACTAGCACCCCTAAATGATGTAACCTTGTGGTTTTTGCCTTTAAAAACTGAGCTTGCAAGAGGCGGGCACTTCTTCCAACCTCCACTGCGTTGGATCTGTTGGATGAAGTCCCTGCCTAGGCTTGTATTTGGATATCCCGAATTAAACCTTGCTTTTGCATTTCGGCATGCTCGTCTTCAGTGGTCTCTCTGGGGGGTCGCAATCTGGGCACAACATAATTAACACATGTGATGGCCACAGAGTCAGTAGACAATAAGAATTTCTCACCTTCACAAAAATCCTAGGAGTCATTGCTGACCAAAATATTGCTATGTGCCATGTGACTATTTTAATTGAGCCATGAATATTCTAGTGTGTATGGAAAAACATACCCTAATGATTTTTTTCCTCGATGTCCTCTGGCCAGGCACTAGCAGATATTACTTTAACAAAACATTACAGTAAAGAACATAGAGAGAGCATAGGGGCATTTGGCAAATCGCCAGAGGAATGCAGGCAATGCTCACACAGGAATGTGTGATCTACACAAGTCAGGGATGCAAAGAGGAAATCCGCACCCTCTCCTTTAGTGAGCAAAACAAAGGCAGCAACCCTGTATTTTGTATCCTACTTGTAAGTGACACCTATGTCCCAGCTCTCCTACAAGTGCTCAGACTTTCCTAGGCCTTTTAGACAGGCAAATCGTAGAAACCTCCTTCTAGTTCCTGACCTCAGTCTATAGCTACATGCTGAACAGCTAAAAAATCTTGAAAAATGGCCAGGAGTTTCCTTTCTAAAATGTTCTTTTCTGCACAAGTGAATGAATAATGATTTGAAAAATTAAACCTTAGAGTAATAGGGATGAATGTGATATAATTGCATTATGTACATGTATGAATTGTTAAAGAATGAATTACAAGTATTTTAAGAATTAAAACAACACTTAACTATTCAAGCAATGAAACCATACTATAACATTATCTCCTATTGGAAGGTTATATATGCCTCAAAAATATCTACTTTAGGGCTAAAGAGAAGACTCAATAATTCTGAGTACCTCATGTTCTTTCAGAGGACTCAAGTTAAAATCCCAGAACCTATGTTGGGCAGCTCAACACCTATAATGCCACGTCACAGCTCATCACCTGTTATTCCATCTCAAGAGAGATCAGATGTCTTTGGCCTCTGCCAGAACCTGTAGACTTGTATACATAATCCTATTCCACACATAAAACATGGTTAAACCTTCATCTATCTATCTGTCTATCTATCTGTCTATCTATATCTACCTATCTATCTATCTATTCATCCATCCATCAATCTATCTACTTGAAAAATTTAATAGAGTTTGGAGGTAACAGAGTTCCTAACTATAGCCTAATTCAATGTTTAGAAAATAGAGAGTGGAGTTTGGACTAGAATGCTACAAGTAAAATCGTGGAGTGAAAGCTCTCTGTGGGTTGTAGAGCCAAAGCAGGCATGGCTGCCTGAACTAGCAAAAAGAGTAGAATGCATACAAGTGCTATACCACAAAGAAGGGGGTTAGGACTATAAGAAGAATTCAGAGGAAATGATTCCTCCCATCCTCTTTTTAAAAATTAATTTGCTTCATGGTAAATAATACCAGTTCTAACAATTTATATATTTTACATCTGAAACTATAAAACGGTAAAATTAAGGTTAAAAGTTGGTGAAGGGAAAGGATGCAGCTCGGATAGCAGGGAGCATGTATACCATCTACAATGCCTCAGAGGCTCAGTCCCAAGACCTGAATAAAGCCAGACACATGGTCATAAGCCTAAAATCACAGACACAGGAGAAAGAAGAAGATGAAGAGCTCAAGGTCACCACAGGCTACATGGAGTTTCAGGCCAGCCTAGGCTACTTTAGACCATCTCTCAAAAATAAACAAATTAATTAAATAAGAGATAAAGGTGGATTAAGATCAGCAAAAATAAATACTCATGGCATGACCTTAACAGAGAAAAAAAAATCCCAATGAAGTCAATTTATTACCAGCATATAGGGTTTCTTTGTTCTCTTTGGAGACAGATTAGTTCAGATCCTAAAGTACAGGATTAGATTGAATGTCTGTTCAGATCTTATGTTAAATAGAGGACACTAGTAATAGGCAATATAAAAATAAATCTATGAAATGAAAGCCATACAACTCCAATGTAATCTTGGCTTAAATAAACCAAATCTTTTCATAGGTTTCCGAGCCTCGCATATGGTGGGCCAAATCAGGATGCAGTGTGGCTGCAGTTACAGTGTTTGTGGTGCTGATCACTTGACATCCACCACGTTCCTTCTCAGCAGCTGACACACTTATCCCAGTGAGGCAGCTGTGTGTGCAATGATATAAATGACTTGAGAAACCATGATCTGCTGTGCTTTGAAATTCTCATTCTTTTCTGTGAGTCAACTTTTAATATGCATGTGTGTTTTTTGTATGTGTGTGCACATGTATGTCAGATTGCCATGCTTGTGCATGTGGAGAACATGGGTCAGCACTGAGTGTCTTCCTCTTGCACTTCCCATCTTCGTTTTTGAGAAAGATTCTCTCACTGAATCTGGATCTCCCAGAGCGGCTCTACTGACTGGCCGGTAAGCTCTGAGATTTTCATCTCCTCCTCCCAAGCTCTGGCATTACAAGTGTATTCTACTACATCCAGATATTTTACAGTGGTGCCATGTTGCAAACTCATGTCCTCCCCTCCTCTAGCCACTAATCCCAGTTTGGATGGAAGCCAATTACAGGTAGTAGAACAATAGAAAGGAAGGTGAGAACAAAGTCGTTCATAAAGCTACAAGTTGTCATTAAAAGATCAAAGGAACCCAGGTCCTTGAAAAATGATTTAATTGTGCTTATTATTACTTTGCTAATCCATAACATGGATAAAGGAGCATCTGCTAAGCCCACTCTCATGATTGTTACAAATATAAGATAAAATAGTATATATGAACAGGCATTGAGCCTTATGCTATTATATTATAAGATGTCAATGCCAGTGTATACTTTCCCTCTGGAATAGAAATCATTTTACATACTTTATCTATTAATTCTTCTAAGAAGTGAAATGATAGGATGAATGGAAATCATTTAGGGCTAAAATAAAATTTAACTGAAATATGGCTCATATGCCCTCTAATTTCAATTGCCATTATCTAAGAGTATTAGAATTCTACTTTTTCACTGAGTTAATATTAAAGTCCAAAATCAGTGCTGGGAATATATCAGTGGTATAACTTTTATCTATCATGCATGAGACTCTAGATTTGAACTACAACAAGAAAATTCCATAGCCCAAACCTTACCAACTGAAAACAAAAACAACAACAACAAAAAGATCGCCATCGTGCGTGAGTATCCACTCAATGCAAGTACTGCATGCACAGGTGGAACTTACACATTCCCTCTCTGCAGGGCGCCAACCCCACCTTCACAGGCAATGGTCACAATCCCCTTGCTCTCTGGTACCCTCATCCAACCCTCCCTGGATCAGTGTAAAGCACCTGCGGATTCCCGCAGTGGGAGACTCACTGGAACAAGTTCTTGCCACAAGCATTCTGACTACCCTCTGGCTCTCTAGAAATTATGCAAGTGCTGGGTAAGTATGGTGTCCTACCAGTCCAGTGCTTAGAAATCAGAGGGAGCATCCAGAGTTAGCTGGACTGGACATACATGTAAGCTGTAGGTTCAACTGAGACATAGAACCTCTCAATGAATCAGTTAGAAACTGAGCAAGCAAGGAAGACTCTTAGCATCTGCCTTAGGCCTCTACTTGTATACATATACATGGGTGTGTGTAAACTTATACACACATGCTCCCCTACATGTAAAAGCACATACACATATGCACATATACCAAAGAGACATGGAAAAAATAATCACCATAAAACTAACAAAATGACAGGAATTTACTATACATCTTTCAACAACTTTGAATATTAATGGTCTCATTTCTCTAATTTAAAAATTAAAAACCTCAGGTTAGTACACATTGGATTTGGAAACAGGATCCAGATCTCCACAGTTACATTACCTACCATAATATTAGATAGATAGATAGATAGATAGATAGATAGATAGATAGATAGATAGATAGATAGATAGCTCCCAGTGAGAAGATGAAAGAAGGGATTCTAAGCAATTGGAACCAGGAAATAAGCAAGTGTCACTGTGCTACTATCACAAAATAAACTTTAAACTGACCAGAAGAGATCCGTGCTGAACAAGAGAACATTATGGTTCTAAGCACATATGTACCAAAGTTGCATAGCTAATTTCATGACAAAAGACTTCGAATCCCTGAAACATTCTCTTTTTTTGTGTCATATATAAGATGAACATTCCCAAAGCTTCTTTCCTCTCTTCCCAGTCCATAAGTGAACCTTTCCATGCTTTCTCTTGTCTTGTATCTCAGGATAAAGTATTTCTCCATGCAGTGCTATCTTGATGTCAATTCTGACATAAAGGTGTAAATTCCTATTCAGTAGGGAAGGCAAATAATATCCAGAGGCAAAATTTGTAAGGTTCCTGCTGCTGTGGTTCACAGGAGGTACCTAGTCACGTAGTACTTCAAAATCAATCCTATTTTCCTACTTAATTTTGCAGCAATAATGGTGACAAGGTTCGTTCACTGAACTTATACAGTGCAGTTATCGCCTTTATTTCTCTCACTGACAAGCTTCAAATGACTGAATCACCTTCCAATCACCTTGAGAGTCACAAAACTATCAAGGAGCCATATACAATTTGGCTAAAACTAATTTCAATATACTACTATGGTCACATTTCTCTACTGACTTTCAATTTATGATTTTCAAGTACAACAATCAAAATTTAATTAATTTTAGCAAAGAGAGCCGACAAGGACCGGCCCATTACAGATGTCGGTGTGTTCAATATTCCTTTGTTAGCCAGCATGGGTACACATTTAAATAGACTTGGAGTTCTAGATTTTAGTACAGTTGTTACTCTTTATTGGATGTGCAACCTTAAGCAAATCACTCTGAGATTTAGTTTTTGTTAGAAAAAAATATGATGTGTGCTCTTCTATGTGTCAGTCATGAGCATGAAGAGTTTGAAAAGTCAGAGATCCTTGAGTCTTGGGAAATTCTAGTCTTTTGAGAAGAGACCTTCTAAGAACCATTAAACTAAGGTAGAAACACAGTAAGAAGGAAGAGATGTTTTCTGTGGACATCTACAAGGTAGATAATTGCTGTGGATATTGTTCTATATAAATAAAACACTGGTGGCCAGTGACGAGGCAAGAAGTAGGTGGGACAAGGAGAGAGGAGAATTCTGGGAAGCAGAAGGCTGAGGGAGACACACTACAGCCACCGCCAGGACAAGAGCATGTAAAGATGCCGGTAAGCCACCAGCCACGTGGCAAAGTATAGATTTATAGAAATGGGTTAATTTAAGATAAAAGAACAATTAGCAAGAAGCCTGCCACGGCCATACAGTTTATAAGTGATATAAGTGTCTGAGTGATTATTTTATAAGTGGATTGTGGGACTGCGGGGCTTGGGGAACCTGGAGAGAAGCCCTCCAGCTACAAATGGCGCCCAACGGCTCGAGTTTCCACCTTAAACCTGAGAATATTTAATAACCAATTCTAAACAGAGCCAAAACCAGGTTCCTGCTTCTTGTCTCCTATGAGCAGCTAGACGCCGCAAAACGCGGGTTTGAACACTGGTGGGTTCCTGGTGTGTACGTTTGACCGGCAGTATGGCGGGAATGAGGGGTCTGCCAGAGGCACATTATACTGTGTAGTAGATTTAGTCTTTACTAGTATTTAAAAAAAAAGGTTTCTGGGCTACATGCTGCTTTGATAAAAGCTTAGACCCACTATTTCTGAGATTTGATGACTCCCAGAGCTGGCGGAAAACTACCACTGCCATGTTGGGAAGCTGAAGTGGGCGGAGCCAGCCGCCACAGCGCTGTTTCAGGCTCAAAAGGATGCAGTTTAAAGCAATAGGCTCACAAAAAGACTGATTCAGATAACATCGTTTACAATGTGTGTAAAATATACGTAGGCTTGAAAGAGACAAAAAAATTAATGTAAAAAGCCACATAAAGATGAATATTACACAGACAATCTGGATTGTGTTGTCTTTGGGATTTTTAACTGCAAAAAAACATTTGATCAAAAAAGATATTGAATTAAACCAATATGCATATTTTAAAGGTAACTTGACTTCACAATTTGGATTTAAGGATATGTTGCTTTGGAAAAGAAGTTCTGCTTTTGTTTCCACAGAAAGCCAGAGGCTGTGGATTTGTTCCAGATTAAGATACATCAGGTTTCAACAGCCAAGACCCCCTGAAAGGTCTCCGATGACACCATGGCCCAGATGATCCAGCATCCAGAGCGGTTTCAAGGCAACTGGTTCAAACAATACAGCCTCACGGACTACCCCATAGGTCTAAAATTTTCTTTGCATCCCCATAAGATACAGCGCCCCCCTCCAGCAGGAAGTAGTAAGAGATGCTACGCCCAAATTCCCAAATATACCAAGCTGGCTTTAGAGGTGGAATTGGCTCACTCCCCCTCTAAACCCAGACATATTGCTTTAAAAAAAAAATGGTTAGTCAATTCTTGTGTCCCAAATCAGAAGAGCCCTCTGGTGTGGGACAGAGAAAACCAATATTTTTATTTAAAACAGATTGATTATAAATGTGATCTCTTTCTAAAAAAGAAAAGGGGATATAATATAGATATATAGGAGAATATAGAGATGATAAGATAAAAGGATAGATTAATTAACCTACTTTTAAAGAACAACTTGTTTAAAATGTTTTACATTGGTATAGATTTTAGTTTATGTTTAAAATGTTTTACATTGGTATGGATTTTAGGTTATTGATACAAACTTAAAGTTAATATTGTTATACTGTGTATATATATATTTCTATTCTTGTTTGAGGTATTATGTTTATGTAACTCATTTAAAATTGTAATGGATAATTAAAAATAGATTAATAATTAGTCATCTATGATAATCATATCTATAGCCATGTTAGTTAAGTTTTCTAGGTATACATAGATATATTTCAGATAGATAGGTAATCTTCAAACACTTCATAGACCTAGAGAATATGGCATTTAAATAACTTAAAATTCTGTTGATGTGAGACACAATTGCTCCTGGCTGCACCAATTGATCCCGAGAAAATGTTGGGCTTCTAAGACATTTCCATTTGGAAGTTTGTCTTTTTGGCACAAAATGGCCTACTGGGCAAAGAACTGCCCTTGCCTTGATGGCTGACAGTACAAATGCAATGCTGTCCTTTCTGGACAAGCGGGACACAAGGAAAGTGACCACTGTACTCTGCCAAGACAGGGTAAGATGGTCTCTCAAAATTCCTGCTTCTGAAAATGGTCTGTCAGATATTCTAGGCCTGTAGCCAATCTGAATGCACCAACAATGCTGAGAAACATTAGGTGACTGTCCAGGCTGCCAGCTGTCTTGGTCTACTCTTGGAAGATTCCCGAAAGTTGCTTGCATCCATCTACCATTTCTCAGGTACCATTATGTTCCTTCTCAGGTCTTTGATGTGGTTGAAAACTAGATAGTTGTAATTTCCTCAGTTATGATAAAAGATAAGTTAGATATAAAACCTTAAACTCACAAATATAAGATAGATAGGACATCTTCTTTAATATTGTAACTATAATTCTTCCTCGGTAATTGTTTTGTTATATATAATTTTACCATGTTAAAGTTAAAACCTTCCTTTTAAAAAAAAAAAAAAAGAAAAAAGGGCAAGTGCTGTGGATATTGTTCTATATAAATAAAACACTGGTGGCCAGTGACGAGGCAAGAAGTAGGTGGGACAAGGAGAGAGGAGAATTCTGGGAAGCAGAAGGCTGAGGGAGACACACTACAGCCACCGCCAGGACAAGAGCATGTAAAGATGCCGGTAAGCCACCAGCCACGTGGCAAAGTATAGATTTATAGAAATGGGTTAATTTAAGATAAAAGAACAATTAGCAAGAAGCCTGCCACGGCCATACAGTTTATAAGTGATATAAGTGTCTGAGTGATTATTTTATAAGTGGATTGTGGGACTGCGGGGCTTGGGGAACCTGGAGAGAAGCCCTCCAGCTACAGATAATTTTAAAGCATCTTGCAATGTTCAGTGCATGCAAGTAGTATGGCCTCCATGGGGCATGGCAGCCTGTGGTGTCTGAATGAGAATGGTACCCACGGGCCCATAGATGTGAATGCTTGGTCACCAGGGAGTGGCACTATTTGGGAGGATTAGGATATGTGGCCTTGTTGGAGGGAGTGTGTTACTGGGGTGGGCTTTGAGGTTTCAAAAGTCCGCACAAAGCCCAGAGTCTCACTCTTCTGCTGCCTGTGGATATGGATATAGAACTAGCAACTACTTCCAAGGCACCATAACTGCCTGTGTTCCACCACGCTTCCCACCTGGATAATGGACAAAACCTCTGAAAGTATAACCAAGCCCCAATTAAATGTTTTTCCTTTTTAAGAGTTGTTGTGGTCATGGTGTCTGAAAGGAAAGGAGACTTTTGGTAGTTGTTGTATTTGACAATTTTTTTTTAATTTGGTCTAGTTGAAACTAAAAGTCTTTGTAACATATCATATAAACTGATAAAGCATACACTTTAAGATATTTAAAACACTCCAAAGAGTTTTGAAATTTTTTATATGCCATTTAAAACTGGAAATTATTCATAATGATAGAAGAGATCATTTTTACAACTTCAATCTACTTACCAGGAGCTCTAAGTTGATATTCATAGATCGATATTTTAATGAATTGCATAAATTAATTCCCTTAACTTTATAACACAGTTGTTCCTGCAAGCTGTGTGCTGCCCGACTACTTCTCAGCCTCTCAAATCCCGGGTGAAGATAGCCGGGAAATCAAACAGGTTGAATCAAATGGCATGAAAACTGAAGTCTGTGTATACAAAACAAGACTAAAAAAACCCAGGACTTCAGGCTAAAGAAATAGGATGTAGACGTATATATTCCATAAGAGGACTCCCTCAACACCTGTGGACTAGCTAGCAAGGTTTCTAGCTAACCTTGTAACAATTAACATAAAAAATGTTGTAGAGGAAGGCAGAGTTACAAATGACAATATCTATTAATTTGTTAAAGTATTTTAATTACAGCAGTCACTACTATTGGTGTGTTGTTGTAAAGTTCCATCTGTGCTAATGTTAAAAATCTCTGTTTGTAGAGATCTCTAATTTGGCTATACAGAGGACTTGTGCCTTCAAATGGCCTTTAATAGATAATTTCATTCAGGGTGAACTGATGTATCAGAAAAGACATTTTACAGTATTGTATTCTAAATAGTAGGCACTGTCCTAAAACTTATGCAAGAATACATTTTAAGTCACTAAAAGATACCTGTGATGTAAATATTATTTCCAACCTCATTTTTTAACGATTAAATAGAGAGTCAGAGAAGTTCCCTGATTATTGCAAATTTACATATGTAATCAATAGTCAAGCCAGCATACTAATGCCAGGAGACTGGCTGTTCACCAAAACTTTGCAGCAGTGAAGAAGTCAAGCTTACTTGTTATCACTACCAGATAAAAAGCAACACACACCACACCGCCACTGCTACATCAAGAAATGCTTGCAAAGTTCTTGAGACACAAGGGGGGCTAAAATTGATTCTGGCTAAGAATTGGAAGAATGAGGTGAAAAAGACTAGTTCTACAAAGTCAAGTCATTTTTACCATCACGTCTCCCTAATACAAGAATAGAATATAAGAATAGAATATATTAGAATTAAATCACAAAGAATAAGTCTCATAAAACTTTGCCTTGCTTTGGAAGCAAGACTCACCTTTATTTTTGAACGACTTTCATTTTTCCACTTTTACCCAGAAACATTCAGAACTCAAAACCACCCTAGGCTGTTGTTCAGTTCTCTGAAGATCAGCTTTGAAAATGCATGAAATTAGTATCTGAATGTACCGGTGTGCTCAAATTAGTCTTTTTGGAGAGCTCATGCATGCTTTTGTTCAATAAACACTCTTAAGGAATATGCCTCCAAGTCTAGAAAAATGTCAAGTTCTCACTCACAATAACGATAATAAGAAACAAACATTAAAATCTAACATGTGCAGGGCACTGGTTTTGAGTGTTTTCTTCACCTTTTCCTCACTAACACCTTTTTATGGTAATATTTTTGAAAATGAGAACATAGAAATTTTATAGAGTACTTTGGACATGTGAGTACAGGTGTTTATACACAGATTTCTTTAACATGTTAGCATGTGCATAACTGTTCCTGATTAACATAGAGGGTTGTGGTTTGAATCAACTTGTAAAGATCAATTAGAGACCAAATGCAAATACATAAATTTGTTTGTTAACTGACTTCTCCACACTAAGTGCCTACTATGCACTGGGCATGTGATTAATTAATGTAAGATTAAGGAATAACAGCCATATCAGAAAAATAAATTACATCCACATTGTATTTTAACATATCTTGTAAAAGGTGATGGTATTGGCTCATAAATCAGGATTTCTAAATCAATTTATTCTGTTCTCCTACTGTTCAAATCCATTATTTTAACGGGGAAGTGAAAGTAATGAGTGACATTTTAAAATGACTTTTCAATACAACCGAAGATATAAAGTACATTCTGTGTCCAACCTGAGCAGTTAATCTGTGTCATGGATCTATTGAACGCTGAGGAGAATAGAGTGGTATTAGCAAATATCACTGAAATGGCACTGACTCAAAAATGGAGAAGCAAAAATTGAGTGATCAGCTCAGAGTAATGGCAATGACAATAATGAATCTTTTTATAATTATTTTAATGGTTATATTCACAAGTCTCTAATTCTACCTTGTGAATTAGTTCTTACATTCACAATGCATTGAAACAGAATAAGGTTACATTTTTAATTTGTAGATATGGTGATAGAGAAAAAGGACTGTATTTATTTCCTTCAATACATATCTACCAGTGAACTTTTAATAATAAAACAGCACATGGTTGCAGAAATTTACTTACAACCTACATTTGACAGCTCATTACTTCCCACAACCCATATAATTACTATTCTTATCTTTTGTGTCTACGGTTCCTTTGACTTTTTCTTTGAGTATACACATTTATTAAAAAAATGTCTTTAGCTTAACAAAAATAACACATTAATACTGCAGTCTCTTACTTTTCTCTACTTAACACTTGTTTATTTAGCAAATATTTCACTGTTATGCATCTGAGATTAACACACTCTTGTACTCATTTGTAAAATTCATAATAGACATGAAAGCATGTGAAATAATCACTTACATATAAGCACAGAGAAAAGGGGAGGACATACAGATCCAGCAGTCTAGTTCACCGCAATAATAGTAAGCTACGACATGAGAGCTGGGCTCTTCCACGTGATAGGGCTGAAGCAGAAGGGACCTCTGTTTGGCCTACAAACTGGGATTTCTGTACCGCAGAACTTCATACTATCCTCTCGCAGAAAAGCCACCACTTATCACTGCACTACAGACTAGAACCGGAAGCTTCTCCCTTAAACTGCCTGGTGAGTTAGCAAAATTTGAAGTCTAGTAGTCAAAGAAATTGCAGAATCTCAACTCTTGAAAATACCTTTTAAAAAATAGATGTTAATTTAGAAATTGGCTGTTCACTGAGAACAAAGTCCTCAGAGTTGGATTGCACTCTAGCATGCACAGAAAGGTCTGACAACAAATATTTCTCAACAGTTGCTTTGGGTATTTCTGAAGGTGACCTTTAAAAGGCAGCACTAGCTGGTAACCAAAATACGTAGAAGGATTGTTCTCACGGACAATTTCTTGTTTAGTACTTTAAATTTGTTCAACTGGTCTTTGTTTTATCCCAAATATTCCCAGATTAAAAGAAATTGTTCTAAAGATCTATGTTTACACAATCAAAATACATTGAAAAATTTAGGCATTTATCTAGACAATTTAGGCATTATGTTAGGAAAACAATCCCTCAACAGAATCACAAGTGCTGACTGTCTACTGTAGCTAGAGTTTTCCTGCTTTGCCCACAGTCAGGACAAATCTTTGTCACCCGCCAGTCCCACAGCCGCTCAGACCCAACCAAGTAAACACAGAGACTTATATTGCTTACAAACTGTATGGCCGTGGCAGGCTTCTTGCTAACTGTGCTTATAGCTTAAATTAATCCATTTCCATAAATCTATACCTTGCCACGTGGCTGGTGGCTTACCGGCATCTTCACATGCTGCTGGTCATGGCGGCGGCTGCAGTGTCTCTCCGCCTCAGCCTTCCGCTTCCCAGAATTCTCCTCTCTCCTTGTCCCACCTACTTCCTACCTGGCCACTGGCCAACCAGTATTTTATTTATTGACCAATCAGAGCAATTTGACATACAGACCGTCCCACAGCACTTCCCCTTTCTTTTTTTTTTTTAAAAGGAAGGTTTTAACTTTTACGCATCTCCAAAGTCAGCTTGGTATATTTGGGAATTTGGGCGTAGCTTCTCTTACTACTTCCTGCTGGAGGGGGGCACTGTATCTTATGGGGACACAAAGAAAATTTTAGGATCATGGAGTAGTCCGTGAGACCGTATTGTCTGAGCCAGTTGCCTTGAAATGATTCTGGATGTTGGATCATCTGGGCCATGGTGTCATCAGAGACCTTTCAGGTGGTCTTGGCTGGTCAAACCTGATGTATCTTAATCTGGAACAAATCCATAGCCTCTGGCTTTCTGTAGAAACAAAAACAGAGCCTCCTTTCCAAAGCAACATATCCTTATATCCAAATTTTGAAGTCAAGGTACCTTTAAAATACACATTTTTGCATAACTCAACAGCTTTTGCAATCAAATGTTTTTCTTCAGTTACAAATATCAAAGAGAACATAATCCAGATTCTCTGTGTGGTAGCCATCTTTACATGGCTTATTTTTTATATTACCTTGAGCCTATTGCTTAAACTGCAGCCTTTTAAGCCTGAAACGGCGCTGTGGCTGCTGGCTCCGCCCACTTCAGCTTCCCAACATGGCGGTGGTACGTTTTCCGCCAGCTCTGGGAGCCATCAACTCTCGGAAATAGTGGGTCTATGCTTCTTATCAAAGCAGCGTGTAGCCCAGAAACCTCTTTTTGTTTTGTACTAGCAAAAGCTAAATCCACCATGCAGCTTAATGTGCCACTTGCAGAGGCCTCATTCCCGTCATACTGCAGATCGAGCTCACACGCCAGGAACTCAAACCGGCAGCTGCTGCTCATTTGAGAGAGACAATTAGGAAGCTGTTTTTAGCTCCGTTTTAGAATCTTTTCTCAGGTTTTAGGTAGAAACTCTTGCCCCACGTTGGGCGCCATTTGTAGCTAGAGTTTTCCTGCTTTGCCCACAGTCAGGACAAATCTTTGTCACCCGCCAGTCCCACAGCCGCTCAGACCCAACCAAGTAAACACAGAGACTTATATTGCTTACAAACTGTATGGCCGTGGCAGGCTTCTTGCTAACTGTGCTTATAGCTTAAATTAATCCATTTCCATAAATCTATACCTTGCCACGTGGCTGGTGGCTTACCGGCATCTTCACATGCTGCTGGTCATGGCGGCGGCTGCAGTGTCTCTCCGCCTCAGCCTTCCGCTTCCCAGAATTCTCCTCTCTCCTTGTCCCACCTACTTCCTACCTGGCCACTGGCCAACCAGTATTTTATTTATTGACCAATCAGAGCAATTTGACATACAGACCGTCCCACAGCAGTCTACATCAAATATATTCTTTATTTTATTTATTGCTCAGGTTTGGGAATGTTTTCTGAGTAGTTACAACAACTTGTCCTCAGATCCTTCAGTTCTATGCCTATAGACCCACCAACAATAAAAAAAATACATATTGTCTTATTGGGTTTTGTTGTTGACGTTTGTTTTACTTTTAATTTTTTTGTTTTTGTTTGGGGGCGTGATATAAAGGGAAAAAACATGAAGTTGGGTGGGGAGGATCTGGGAGAAGTTGAGGGAGGGAAAATATGATCAAAATGTATTATATATTTTTTAATTAAAAAGTTTATATACTGAACATGCTTAGATATTTTCTGTTTTGTTTCTGAAACAATGCAGTACACTGAGTATTTACACTGTGTTTACAGCATATTAATTTCTTGTCCAATCTAAAGATAATCTATAATATTCACAGGGATACATATAGGTTTTATAGAACTTTACATAAGGACTAGGGCAGCTGAGATTAGGTAGCCATGTGGCTCCTGTAATCATTCATATGGATGAGAAGGCATGCCTGCATATGCTGGGCCTGCCTTTGGGGTGAGTGTCAGAATAGCTGACCTTCGATAACAGACATTAATTATTTACAATATATTTTAATTCCCCAAAATATTACAGTCAATTAATAAAGAACACAATTGTTTATTTTTATTAGCTTCGGGTTTTTTGCATACTAAATCCTAGCAACAACAGTAATGACATCTAATCTTACCTGAAAAATACAAAGAAAAGCATGTAATTATCCACTTAAAACAGCAAGATGAAAATAAATTCCAGATACAGCAGCAGTGCAAGCAGGCAAACAGAATACTCTGATGAGCTCATCTGGAAGGCACAGAAGTGGCAAGCTGAAATCTACAGGGAAATGTAGTACAGCACCCAGTGGAATCAGGAACTAAATAACTACAAATCAGGGAAATGTTCACTGAGAAGAAGTCACACAAGTGAACATTTGCAGTTTCAAGCCTTAACAAGTCCGAGGAAGCACATGCTGGCACAATGTTCATGTCTGAAAATGACAGACCAAGTTATGCCATGCTGAAGACACAAGAGGAAGAAGAAGAAAAAGAAAAGAAAATTTAGAACTTCCTACAGAATTCAAGGAGACAGCATTTAGGTGTGTACAGGTTTTTGGTTTTTTTTGTTTTTGTTTTTGTTTTATTTTGCTTTGGTTTTTTTTTTTTTTTTTTTTAATGTCTTTCATTCACACAAGAGCCTGTTTAACTGGTTGACAATTTGTGGACAGATTCTGTCTGACTTTGTTTTACATATAGATTCCATAACATCAATGCACAATGACTCCAAATGTAAATTTTAAAGCATTTCTTTTTGGGGAGGAACCCTAAAGTTAAAGCTGGATAGGATCCTCAGATATTTAAAATATCCTCACAGCTATACTCACCCTATAATATGCCAGTAAGCTGTAGTCCATTATAGTCAATGCTTTTCCTTTCTGGGATAAAAATTTAATTGAGCCATAATATAGAAAGCTGAAAGCACATTTTTAATATTTAATTTTCTTATGGAGTCATGAGATCAAATAGGAAGAAAACTCATCTTTAAAGGAAAAGAGAGAATCTGCAAGTGAAATGAAATGTTTATGAGTATTACACAGATAAATGAAACAGAACACAGATAAAAAAGAGGAGGATCCTTATAAATCAGACTTAAAAAATAGAAAAGCACCCCCCCAAATTATAATGGTCATTTGGTGCATGCAATAGTGACTTTTAAAGCTATTTCAGCCCAACGCTGAAAGTGGAGTACAATATGTAATGTCCACTCAGCAGGAAGCCATTGCTGCAAGAAAAACATTCATTTGGAAACTTATAGCTTATAATTTTTAAAAAATTCCTTCAGACAGAAATGTCATCACAAAATACAGTGATGTCATTTTTTAAATTATTAGAATTCATTTATCTTCAGATTACATAATTAATTCATTTTATTTCTTACTTTCTAAATATACTAGATAATCCTACAGGTTAAACAAAAGAAAAAGAAGAGCTAATGGAAACAATTCAACACATTTATTTGAAATATTCAGCATCCAACAGTATAGGATTTAGGTCTTTTTTTTTCTGAATTTATAGGACATTTTGCCATAAATACTTCTAGGCAGTATGTTTGCAAAAATCAAAAACTTGACTCAATATAACATAGCACATGGGAAATGTCAGCTGTGGGACATGGAAAGAAGATTACCAGTAAAGGTAAGACCTTATATTGGCTGTAGTGGAGAATATGCCTTTACCAGCCAATTGTGAGCTCCTCTGAACTCTATTCCCCTTGGCGTCTGCCATTAACCATCTGTACTACCTGTTTCTATCAAGAATCCTGTCACCTTATTTTAGCTAGAATTCCCACTACCTCTGGTACTTTCTCTTGCTCATTAGTAGGAGACACATCTCATATCACATTCCCTGATCCCCAGGTTCTTAAAAACCACTACAACAGCATTTCAGATATTTACATTATGATTCATAATCTTTAAGTTTTAAATCCAGGACAAGCAGCTGAGATGCCTATTTAACATATCAAAGTGGACCAGGCTGGCAGGTTCTCATTGTTTTTGTGCCTAGAAATAAATATACCACATGTCTTAGTGAGGGTTTTATTGCCATGATTATGGCAACTCTTATAAAGGAAAAAAATTAATTGGGGCTGGCTTATGGTTCAGAGGTTTCATGGTAGGAAGCATGGTGGCATGTAGGCAGACATGGTGCTGGAGAGGTAGCTAAGAGTTTTACATCTGGATCCATAGGCAGCAGGAAGAGACAGTGAGCCACTAGGATTGGCTTGAGCTTCTGAAACCTCAAAGCCCACCACCCCAGTGACACATTTCCTCTAGCAAGGCCACACCTAATCCAACAAGGCCGCATCTTCCAATAGTGCCACTCCATATGGGCTTATGGGGGCCATTTTTATTCAAACCACCACTCATTTTCCAGCTTTTTGTACTCATGCTTCAGCAGCAAATAGTCCCTTTGTCTTCATGACTTTGTGATTATTTTATTCTCTTTTATGTAAAGAAATTAAAAGTAATACATTTCTATATGTTATTTTTAATGAAACACTCTGGAGTAATTATAGATACATGTGCAGTTGCAATATATGATATAGAAGGATACTGTAGTCACCAAGGTTCTGATAGACATAAGGTAGATGGATAGATATAGATAGATAGTAGATATTGACTTAGATAGATAGATAGATGATAGATAGATGATAGATAGATGATAGATAGATAAATAGATAGATGATAGATAGATAGATAGATAGATAGATAGATAGATAGATAGATAGATAGATAGATAGATGATAGATAGATAGATAGAAATAGATGTTGATAGGTTGTTTTGAGAATTAGTGTGAATTATCATGGAGATCAGGGCATTCTACAAAATGATGTCTAGAATCTAGAGATCCCTCAGAAGTATGGTGTGATTGCCTCATCTCTGAAAGTCTAACAGCCAGGTCTCCAATGTGGAAGGTCAGGAGAAGACATGTTCTGGATAAAAAAAGGAGACTTTTTTTACTCTCTCTCTGCAATTTCCCCTGAGCCGTAGTAGGTACAGGTGTGCTTTGAAAACGCATCCAATGGGACTGAGTTGCGCAACTCTGCATTTTGATTGGTTGTAGTTTTCTGTAGTCAGAGGTTCTCAAACTTCCTGATGCTGCAATCCTTTGTTCCTCATGTTGTGGTGACCCCCAACCATAAATTTATTTTCATTTTTTACCTCATGATTATAATTTTGCTACTGTTATTGAATGAAAGACGAAATGAAAAGGAAAGGAAAGGACATGACTGCACCTAGGTATGGTGGAGGAGAAAGTGTATTGTAGATGTGTGGGAAAGCATAGCCAGAGGCAGGGACATCTGGGCAAGTCCAGAGAGGACATGACCAGACTGAGCTGGGCCATGAGGAAGAGAGGGAGGGAGGAAGGGAGAGGAGGAGAGGGGAAGCAGGTGCAGCAGCCAGGAGACTAAAAGTACGTAAATGCGGGCAGGTAACCAAAATGGCTGGATTATATATGGAAGAGCCCTAGAGGGGAAGGGCAGCCCAGCCCCCAGGTTGGAGAGTTCAGGGTAGAGGGTAGGGAATGTGAGCCTTTAAATAAGTAATTTATCTTTTTAAATTTCATTTTACATATCAGTAAAAGAAAGGTTAAAGTTCCTACCACAGAATGAAGAAACCTGTTTGTATAAAGATATTTTCACAGGATTGGGTAAAAACACAGGTTCTCCATCAACAATAGTCACTGAATCACTTTTAGATATTAAGGTGGGAACCAGGCAAAGGCTAATCCTGGCACCTCCTTGAGTAGTGCAGCCATGAGAGACAAAATGAATTTAATGATATAGGGTACTATAACTATTTGCACAATGGCTTCAAAGCCAACACTGTGTGTGCCAGCTAGTTTTTATATCAACTTGACACAAACTAGAGTCAGTCATCTGAGAGAAGGGAGCTTCAATTGGGTACTTGTCACCATAATATAGGGCCATAGGCAAGCCTATAGGACATTTTTTAAATTAGTGATTGATGTGAGGGAGCCCAGACCATTGTGGGTAGTGCCATCCCTGAACTGGTTGTCCTGGGGTCTATAAGAAAGCAAACCACACAATTTATAGGAACTAGCCAGTAAGCAGTACTTTTCCATGCCCTCTACATCAATCAGCTCCAGCCTCCAGGTTCCTGCCAGGCTTGAATTCCTGCCTCCCTTCCCTAAATGGATTCCGACTCAAGATATGTAAGTCCAATAAAACCTTCTTCTCCAGGTTGCTTTTGATCACGGCGTTTCATCACAGCAACAGTAACCCAAGGCACTGCTGCTAACATAGTCTGCCATGGGTCCTTAAGCATTTATTAGTGTGTGGTAATAGTGAAAGTGGTAGGGATGCATTAGATACAATTTTAAAGTGTGGAACCATTAATAGAGTCAGAGAGAGGTTTATATATCCAAGGAGAGAGTGATCCCTCAATACAGTGATAATACTTGCCTAGTTGAAAAGATCAAGCTAACTAGAAAACCTTTGATCCAGCTCCCAAAGCTAGAAAATTGGACCAATTCCTCCCCTTCTTCCATACTGCACAGACAGCTCATATTTCTCATCTTCTTTCTAACCTGCCTCTTGCTCCCATTTGCCTTGAGTCTTCCCTGCTAGCAGAAACACAATAATTTTCACCTGTTTTTATATAATAGCCTTTGTACCGAACTCAGTGATGACTAATGCTTTTCTACTTTGCTTCCACATGAGAACACGATTTATGATGCTTGTACCTTTCTGTTCTTAAGAATTCCAGTCATAACTATCTGATCAGAAGAAATTTACATTGGCTTCTCACTGACTACAGAATATTATCTTAACACTTCAGCATGGCATAATACTTCCTATGGTCCTGACAAAAGAGACCACAGACCCAACTCTGATGATTCACACACCTCCATGATCATGAGCATCTATTTCTCTTTTATTTAACTAAGAGTCTATTTACTTGTAAGGCTGCTCTCAAGCCCTGACTCCTTTCAAAAACCTCTTTTTATACCAGACTTAAAAAAAAGCAACCCTCAGCTTCCATACCAACAAGTCATCAAACAAATGTTTATTATAATTCTTATTATTTCACTGAGAGTTAAATTTCACTTGCATCAAATGTGTACTACATGTTGTCTTTTATACAAATATAAAATACTTACAGGCTAATTTTTTTCCAGGATGCTCTAGACCACAAGGCACATATAGAACACTGGAGTATCAACAACTCATTGATTATTTTTAGTAAACAAATAGAAGAATTCACTTATCTGTGTAATGGTGCAAATATATCCTCTAGCAATGTTCTAAATAAATGTTTGGTAAAGGCAATTTGAACAAGATAAACTTGGGGAAAATAGCACTATAACATTATTGAAGCTTTGCAGTATTATCATAATATTCCCTAAATGCAAACAACCAAGCCATCCAACTCAGACAGAAGGGCAAGTAACAAACAAACAAATAAAATGCAGAAGAAACCAGGAAACAACAAGGGCTCAAAGAAGAATGATTTTCAATCTGAAAGAAGAAATGAGAAGTCACTATGAAAAGTCTAAAATAAATGGGAAATTATATTAACTACATATGTATAAACAAAATATAATATCACTATTGCATATGATGAAAAAAAAGCTAGGTGTTTTATTTTTCTATCTTTACTCAAACAACAAACTAGTAAATGTAATCAATGGTCAAAGAAAAACACTTTGAATCTGTTGCATAAAGTATACAGTGTTAAGAATCATTGACAAATAAACAAATATAGGGTGTATGTTCTATAAATGTAACAGAGAAACATACAGTATAAACTACGTTCAAGAATAAATATAAACGTCCTGGAAAGATGACTCAGTTGTTCAAAATGCTTATTGTTCAATTATTAAACTAGCGTTTGGATTCCCAACAACCATGTAACAAGCCAGGCATCTAGCTCATGCCTGTAACCCAGTTTTAGTGGTGGGCAAAGACAGGAAGGTCCCTAGTGCCTGTCGGCTTCCATTGTAAATGGAAATATGTAAGTCCTACATTTAGGCAATGGTTCAGCTTAAAGGAAAAGACAGAGAGCAGAGTGGAGGAGAGATGACACTCTCTGCACCTTTGTACAGGCACCTTCACCTTCACACATATGTACACACACACTCACACACACACACAAGTGAATAAATCCTTAATAAAAAGAATTTTGTGGGGAGGTATATGGTGTGATTCTAATAGGTAGCACTATATTCTGTGCAGTTCCCTAAGCTAGTATGACACTGCATCATGACCAAAGGACTTTTACTCAAAGACATAATTGGTTATAAAACATTATGTCGCTTCACTACACTATGATGGTATGTTTATCACATTTAATAATTGCCCACTCACCAGCGAGTCCATTGCCAATAAAGTCCTATTCTCTCATTGGTATGTTTAAAATAAATCCTATCACAGTTTGAAAAAATTCAGATGGGAGACTCTGGCTCAATCTTTCATACTATAGAAAAAGTTGACATTTTACAAAGCAAGAATGAGTCTTTATCTATAAAATTAACGACTTTGAAAAAAATTAAAGACTTTTTTTGAAATTCAAACAGCAATTATTACTCATTGGAATGTCCCCTCTTTCCAGTCCAAAATTTTTTGGAGGAAATTGCTTTTTATCTCTAATCAGTTTTATGCTTAATCAAAAGCTTTCTTGAAACATTTCAATGAATATGACACACCAGAAACTTCTCTGTGGAAAGATGAAGCTGAAACGAGCCTCGGGATGACTAACTTCTGATGCAAATAAACCCAAATGTCAAAACAATGCAGAAGTTATAAGCCCAACTGTGAGCTGAGGAAGCGATTCACAGTACTTCCTAGGCCCGCATTTATTTTATAGCTGCCATATGAGATTTTATTTCTGGATGAAAGCTGCATTGATAAAGAGGTTTAATTGTCTGTCAGTATGCCTTATGGTGAAGTTGCTTCATTTACTTCAAGTCTGAATCTCATTACCGGTTCAATTCTCCAGGCTCCCCTCCATCGGAAGGCGGTGCTTAATTAGTAAAGCCCCAGTGACGAAGGCACACCAGGCTGCTTTCTGTTCCTCCTGCTCTCCTGATGAATCTAATAGACTATTGATTTTCCACCCTCAAACGGATCAGACACCACTCACTCATGATATTCGATGTCCATGAACTTCAATTCCCCCGCTTTCATGAGCTGTCAGCCCTATCAAGGCCATCCAATCAACCAATCAAAGCCAGGTAGCACTTGTGTTTGGAAATGTCTTTGAAAGTTATGCTAAAATCCAATTCTTTGTTATTTCTTCCTCCAAAAGAGATTCTATTCCTATCATCATTTTTTCTTATTTAGCATATGAATAAAGCTTTCATTTCCTAACAACTACACTTGGAAAGAGGTGCTTGCATTTGAAAGGTTGATTGTGTTATCTGCAGACAAGCCATAATTTTACTCAAAACTAATTCTACCCCTTTTCCACGTCTGTAATATTTTGAAAATAATCCGACACTATAAACAGTTAGAACTTGTCAAAGCAAATAGATCCTTCTAATTTTAGCCAAAAGATCTTTATTAATTTCAACTGTAGTCTCAAGAGATGATTATTATATTAAAAAGTAAAGGGGAAAATGAACATCTTATATCCTTCAGTTACACACACACACACACACACACACACACACACACACACACACACACACACACATGCATGTACTTTTATCCCAAGAAAGTGGGGGAAAGCTGCTATTTCTTTTAAATGCACATCAATTTATGAGGCTGCACCTCAATAATGCTTTCATCTTCAAGAAGAATTGCAACCATGTGGGCTTCTTCTCTTCAGAAGATGAAAACATTGAACTTTGACATATAATTTTAGAAAATACATATTCACTATGCAGCAAAAACAAATTATGTATGCTTTCTGGCTGGAGTGTCTTCCCTTCTCACAGGCTTCTTGAAGCCTTCTCCAGATACATTTGCTCTATTGAGAGTTCCTAGTCTTCCTCTCAGAAACAAGAGCAATTTCTCCATGCCTGTATCAGTTAGGACCCTTAAAATGCATAGAATGGCTATATAAAATAGTATCCTTCATTGAAGACGACTGATGCATTTTCCTTCATTCTCTTAGTCTGTCATTCTAGTCATACATGGATTTGTTAATTGTGCATTACAGGTTTACAGCATCAGAAATACCATGCCAGGGACCAAGAAAAAAAAAAAAAACAACAAATGCAGGTCCTTGCATTCATGAAATAAACAGACTAATAAAGAGAGTAACAGACAGTTACATCACAGGGCCATTGTTTAGGTAAAGGAAAAAGCACTGAATGACTGAAGGGTGATAAACTAACTAGCTGGATGGGCATCCATGTGAGATGATTCCAGCACTATGTGCTTTGGCATAAGCAAACCAAAACCTAGCTTAGTGTTCATGGTGAAATACAACTTAAGATTAACCAATCAGACACAACCTAAAGAAGGGACTTTAAGACTCTACATTAACCAATTAAATGCTTTATTTGTCTTATGCCCTGGAATGTCTTATCAGTCTCTTCCTCTGGTGTACCTTAGATGAAACCTCAAATGCTGTGCCTCTTCACTGTCCAATCATGCCACTGCCTGCTAAAAGACATTAAAGTTTGTGTCTAAGATTATTAACTGAATCTATGATGTACTACTTTGCATACATGATTGGATAAAAGAATACAACTAATAAAAGTTTTAAATCATCACCCCAGTTCTATAGATGAGTAAATTAAAAGCTACAAAATTCAGTAACAAAGGCAGGTTAGACAGCTCAGCCAGTTGTCAGTCCTGACAGCCCGAGTTCATTACCTAGGACCCACACGGTGAAAGGAGAGAATCACCTCTAGCACGTTATCCTCCAAGCACTACTGGCATATACACAAAATGTTCTCTCTAAATAACTTAACTAAGGAAAATATAAGAGAAATTTATACAAACTAAAATTCATATCCACTGGTATCTATGTTTACATCACATAATTGTTAGAAAATAAAAAGAGTTTCTGACAAGACCTGGCTGATTGGAAAACAGACATACTCCAGCCTTCTCACTTGGCCACATGGAGAGATGCTGCACAGAGCATGGAGAAAGATACTAGCCATGTAATATGTTAGTCAAATAAAGTCAATGTGATAGGTTGGTAGGGAAAAATGATATCAACCAAATGGAATGCTGGCAAGTAGACAAGTTGTTATTATCCTTGATAAATGAGGAAATATTTCATTCTGTCTAGAATGGAGATTTCAGGTAGCAAGAGATAATATTTTAACTGATCTCCAGGAACCATGGAGAAAGATGCAAAGTGTTCTTTGGACCCGACTACAACCTGTATAAAGACTTGGTTGAACAAGGAAAACAGCCCTGGAAGTGGAAGTGGAAGCCAGGAATGGACTTAATTATAGTATTAATTCAGTAGGAAGAACCAGGTCACAGGCAGCTCTGTGGGCATAGTGAGGAGATTTAACTTTATTCAGATGACATAGGGAAGAAAATTAAATTGAGAAAGATGGGATGAACTAGTCCTTTACTTTTGAAAGATGAAAAAACAGTTAGCTGTTGGGCCAGCACCATGTGGATAACACTGTTGCTACCATCTTGAGGTGAACTCGAACCCCTTGAGTCACATGTGCAAGAGCTTTGGTTTCTTGTTGCTTTATAGAAGCACAAAATTCCTGATGCCTTGTTCTTTCCCAAGTTGGAAGCTCAGATGGGTAAAGTCTTGGCCCGAGACCCCCTTCCCTCTACTCCATTGCAGATCACACCTCTGCTCATGTCCTTATCTACTTCAGCACGAGCCTTGGCTCCAACGTGAAATTTCACAATGCTCTTTTTCTCTTCCAACTGTGTGTTTTCTATTTCTTTTTGCCTCATTTGCTCTTTTGAGCAATTGCTAATAACCAGTTGACATAGTCACTATTAGGCTATATTGGAAACTCAGTCAAATAAATATCTATATTACTTTTTAATTTATGCTTAGGCAAGTTCTTTTTTTTGTTGTTGTTGTTTTTTGTTTTTTTTTTTGTTTGTTTGTTTGTTTTTAAGACAGGGTTTCTCTGTGTAGTTTTGGTGCCTGTGCTGGATCTCGCTCTATAGATCAGGCTGGCCTTGAACTCATAGAGATCCACCTGCTTCTGCCTCCTGAGTGCTGGAATTAAAGGCGTGCACCACCACCGCTCAGTGCTTAGGCAAGTTCTTATGTTGAGAGCAGAAAAGCCACATTATTTGCCAGAATATCACAACGATTGTTTCTAGCCCTAGTATTGATATTGTTCTTTTTGAACCCTCTTGAGTTTGTATTCCACAGTCTGCATAACTCCCAAGTCTGTCTTCCAAGCTCTTGCTAGGATAGCCCACTAAGATCTGCTTACAGCATTCAAATGCTTTTCTAGGCTAAAGTTCCAAAGATTCCATAGCCTTCCAAAAAAAAAAAAAAAATCACATGACCAGGTCTGTCACAACAATAGCCCATTTCATGGCACCAACTTCCTGTATTAGTGAGTTCAGTATTTCTGTAATCAACTACCATGACCAAAGCAACTTATAAAAGGTAAGAGTGTAGGGTTGGAGTCTATAATGGTGGAGCAAACACAGAGCAGCAGATGACTGGAGCAGCATCTGAGAGCTCACATCTCCATGCCCAAGCAGGACACAAAAGATGCACTGGGGACAACAGGACACTGGAAGCCTCAAAGTCAACCTCATAAATCCACACTCCCTAGTTCTTCCCAAACAATTCCACCAACTGGGGCTGAGGTATTCAAATATATGAGCCTATGGGACCATTCTCATTCAAGCTACCACATTGATCTATCAACCTAATATTTGCCACAAGAAATCTTGACTTAGCAAAAATATCACAATTTCATGCCTTCTGTAAGACCTCTATGAAAGAGAATTGACTTATTTCCAGTCACTTTACATGAGAAATGTGAATTTGAAAAAGACAAAAAAAAATTCTTTCCTTGATAGCATATTTTATTCTAACATTTTTTTTTCAAACTTTCTGCATGTGTAATTATATCTTTCTTTCTTCTTCTCCTTGTCTCCCTTTAGATGGCTCTTGCTATGTTTCCCAAGTTGAGATAAACTCCTAGGATTACGTAATCCTCAAAATTTTTTACCTCAACTACCCAAGTAACTAGAACTCCAGGTCTGCTGCACCCTATGTGCACCTCCCTCTTTATTTCTGTACAATGCTGTTCTCAGTGGCTACTGATAGCACACATGTACAAGTTTCAAATAATCTCTGACATCTATTCCCAAGTTTTAGTCACTCTAATGATGGAATTATAATCCTCACTCGAAACTTCAGAACTCCAAGAGAACTAATAGTAATCCACATTTCAGTGGAATTTAATTAAATGGAACTTAAACATTTCAAAGATACATTTCACCAACTAAGAAAGACCTTCCTCCCTTATCATACCTTAAAGCTGAGAAGATTAAACAGCCTAAGTCGGGAAGCAGCATGTATATGAGCATCCCTGTTCCAGTTTGCTCTCTGTTGCTCTGATGAAACACTGACCCAAGTCAGCCTGGACAGAAACAGTTTCCTTCAGCTTCCTGGCCAGTTACAGCCGGTTTCTTGTCAGTGCTGGAATTGCCTCCTCCGTAACTCCTACTTGTACCCACCATACATTCACTTTTGATTTCTACATTTAGTTTTAAACTCTGTTTTGGGTTTTAATAGAAATGTCCAGTTTTAATAAAGTCATTTATATTTGAAATGATTCATATCAGAATTTCACAGCAGGGAGACCAACTCAGTTGATATCTTCATTTGGGGGCATAATTTTTTCATTTAATGAGATCTTATTTAAGTTAACAAAGCTAACTTTCCTCAAAAAACACATAACACATTTTCTAAGAAATGTATTTTCTAATATAATATGTGTTGCTAAGATATTACCCCCTCTTTGACCTTCAGATAGGGCATTCACATGCTATACACTAAATTCTTTAAACTGGACAAGGTTCTATTTCTTTTTAATGTCATATGCACTCTTACTAGCATGATTATTAGACAGATCAGGAACCCTGTTCTGTTTGAAACTCAGAGAAAACTTCTTTCTGGATTCATTCAATGGAAGTTGGAATTAAGAAGATTCTCAGGTACAGGGATGCATGGGAAAGCCTAAGCAGCAGAGCCCACTTCCAGCAGCTCCAAGGTCAGGAGTATGGAGCCCTAGCTGAAAAATCTGTGATTAAGTTTAACTTCCTCAAAATTTAATTATAATCACTGCTGACTGCAATCCCCACTCAAACACAAACAAAAAATAATATGTATTTTGTATATTAGTGATACTAAATAAAATGGAAGGTGCCCGAGAACCTTTGAAAAGTCACAATTGCTGTCTCCACATACCACTTCCTGAAGACACCAGGAGCTCCAGCAGAGGTGGAACATCACGCGTCCTTCTCCACAGATACCTGTAACAGCTGAATTAGCCTGAATTGAACAGCTAAATTCAGCAGCTTTAGCCTATAAATCACTGCTATGGAACCTTATTGCCACACTTAGTTTTACATCATTTCACTCAAGGTCACAGCTTTTTGTGTGCATACATTTTTCTCAAAATGCTCTATGCTTGTTCTGATAAAAATTGTATTTTAAATATATTTAATTGTTTCTTATTTTTGAGACTATAATATGATTAAAATGCTCTTTCCTTCCCTTTGTTTCCTTTAGACCCTACCATATACCTCTTCCTACTCTCTTTCAAACTCATGGCCTCCTTTTCCCTTAATTGTCATTGCATGCATATATATGTATAGACATTTATATTCCTAAATATAACCTGCTTAGTCCATATAATGTTACTTCTGTATGATTTAGTGATGACCATTTGGCACTGGACAACAGATTAATGTGCTTTGCCCAGGTTAGATCATTTCTCCCAACCCCAGCTTTCCTCAGTTGCCTACAGTTCTTTGTGTAGGGCTGAGTCCCTGTTCAATTTGGCATGTTGGTTGGTGTCACCCTTGTTTAGCTCATGCTTGGGCGGTCATGTTGGTGAGACTTTATGGGTTTAGCTTCTGACACTAGCAGGAGACACACTCACAGCACACCCCCTGACCCCCTGCCTGTCCCCTCTCAGACAACATTCCCCGAGTCTGTTATGGCAGCCAGCAATAAATTGTGTATGTTTTATGCATTGATGACATAACTTGATTTGTTTTGATATGTCAGTGCTACGAAGTCTTTCTGTAAGTACTTTTTTTCAAATTATTTGAAATTTCAAGAGAAAAATTTAAATATCCTCATTTACATGAACCCTGGCAGGGCAAAGCTGTGTCATTCAGGGGCTGTCTGTTACGCCACATTCTGGTTAGCAGATTGTTCCTGAAGAGGACTACAGAATTATGACACTCCAAGACATATGTGCTGTACATATTACCACTATCTCAGGTATTTTCTACACATTCAGGTACCAGATTTCCTGAATTTTTAAGAAAATTTCTCTATTGACCCTCTTTTTATTTTCACCAACCAATGTACTACATCACACATGCATACACATTCATGCACACACACATATACATACACACATGCACACACCACGCACACGCGCACACACACACACACACACACACTGTATGTATATGATATATGATATACAAGTCAAACTTTTGATTGTGTACATAATTACTTTGCGTTTTTTGGGGCGCATGAACTTCCCAAAACTACAAAAACTATGAATTACAAGATGTGAAATACAAATAATTGAGTCTAACAAGTACACAGGCACACATAAAGGGAAAAATATTTGGGGAGGCAAATCAAGCTCTCAGTGGAAACAGGCCTGATCTTGGCTAATCTTATTAAGAGCTTACTGCAAGTTCCAGCAAATTAGCAACATTATGAAGGAGATTTGTATGCAAATTTCCCTTTTACTTTCTCTGGGAATGTGTTTGCCTTGGTCCAGCACTTGTGGGGAAAGGCTTTGATTTTATCAGATGAATGTTAATGCCGGATCAGTGACAGAAACAGAAATGATACCCTGGGGGAATTGATGGAGGATTGCTTGCGGGAATAGCAAATCCAGACTTAATGCTTAGAGCCTGGCAGTACACACTGTAGACAGTTACACTTGTAACTTCCCAAGATTCCCTGGCCAGGAGTCCCTACCTACTAGCAAGACTTGAGTGGGTGTCCTCATCTCTAACAAGAGTCTATGCCACACCTTCTGATGCAGGACAGAAAAACAGGGGGAATTATAGTGTGATGATATATTGTGTCCCCCAATATATTGTGCACCCTAATAAACTTATATGAGGTCAGAGACAGAGCCAGCCATAAGATTAGACATAGAGGCCAGACAGTGGTGGCACACACAACTTTAGCCTTTAATCCTATTACTTGGGAGGCAGAGATCCATCTGGCCTCTTCAAGGCCACACTGGGAACAGAGCCAGGTGTGGTGGCATACACCTTTAATTCCAGCACTTGAGATCTCATGTCTTTGCTTGGGAAGGATACACATCTTTAATCCCAGTAATTGATGGCAGGAAGCAGAAAGGTATATAAGGTGTGAGGACCAGGAACTAGAGGCTTTTAAGCAGTTCGGCTGAGGATTTGTGAAAGCAGGATTGGCTGAGGAGTTGTCAGGGTGAGGTTGGCTGTGGCTTGTTCTGCTTCTCTGATCTTTCAGCTTTCACCCCAATATCTGGCTCCAGGTGTCTTATTTATAAGACCTTTTAAGATTTGTTTTACATTATTGGGTAAGGACAGAAAAGGAACCCTCCTCTATGAGTCTAGTTGAAGACTTTTGTCCCCTGGGAATCAAAGTTCCAACATTGCGTAAGTCCTTTTTCCTTATCCAGCTGTAAATCTGCAATTTGATATGAGTCTAAACAGAAACCCACTTTACATGAAAACGAGGCATCCTACTTTCTTTGTACACCAGAGCAGCTTTGCCTTCGGGATTTAATTGATGAGACTTATGTCCTATCCATGGCAACCCTGAGTAATCCTTTAACCCCATGTATTGAAAAGAAGAGGAAAGTTTTTAGTCATCCTTTGAGGTGTAACTGGAAAGCTACTCAAATAGCTACAGTTAAGACACTTAGGTTCTAGTCCCTCTTCTTATGAAGCACCTGCCCATGCTCTCTGGCAAACCTTTCTTTTGTTTTAGCACATAAACTGCAACGCTGCTTTACAGTGGCTCAGCCTGAAATTCTTTTCTGCACTGAAGTGAAGGATCCAGTTTTAGTTGAGCTGACATCTCTGAAAGATTACAGGAACTCTCCAGGCTGTGCAGGGCCAGAGTGGAGCTGCGCTTCTGTCGCTGCCTCTGACACTCTGCTTACTCCTGTCTCGGAGGGGCTGCTTCACAGCTCTTCATAACTACTTTCATTGCAAACCAAAGTGAGATTGTCCCACTGAATATCATGTTTTCATTTATGGCTGGATACACTGGCTCCAAACACTACATAATTTCACTCAATATGCATATCAATTGAAATTATTTTGAATTAAATGATTGCCTAGTTTAAAAGGTTGAGTAACTAGTAGAATTATGTTTTTAACAAAAACTTAATAGAAATGAATTGCATATATTAAACTAATATATAAAAAATCATTTCTTTTGTACACCTAAATGCAAGTAACTTGAAAAGCTCTTTTTCAGGGACATGAATATTCCAGTTGACAATCTGTACTGATCAGATACATTGAACAACTGCCAAATTTTCAGTTTGATATTTGTTGTGTAGACTGTTCATCATTTTCCATATCCATTCACTATTTTTTATCTGAAGGAATAAGTATGAATTATATATAAAGATGATTTGAGTTATAAGCTGAGCTATACTTAAAATTTTGAATAATAACAGGAATGAAGTGATTAAGTATTTGAAATCCATTGCCTTGAATGGAAACTTCCCACCTGTATATTAAGAAAACATTCATAAAATTAGATAATTATAGTCATTTATACGTAGCTAACATCTTTCTACAGTGGCCTTTATAACCATTGTCACACTGCTCTTGAAGTGTTCCAAGTGGGAATGAATAGAAGCTCTTCAGCTATTCTGCAGTGGCAAAAGCCAGAGTCGTTGGCTTAAAGCACACACAGACAGATACACACACACACACACACACACACACACACACACACACACACACAGCCTCCCTCTTCACAACATACTTTGTTTACTTAATGAATCTTCACATTCCGATGTTAATTCAAGAAGAATATTGACATACTCCCTTGCCTTTGGGGCCATTTATGAAAATCTCAGTTTTTAAACCTATTGCCTTAATTTCTGCAAATCGAATCACATTTAAAAACAAATTCTGGTAGATATTCTTAACTAAGAAAATAAAAAAATGAGAATATCCACAGGGAATATTCATTTTAATTGGACCTCTCAAAAATGATCACACCTAATAAAAATGTAAAGAACATAAATGAACAGATGCTTTTCAATCATTACATTATCATTAATTATGTTTTTTAAGTCACAGAAGATTACTAAAATATTTCAAGTCAAAAATTTATCCTTAGCCATCTAGATATTTTGTAGGGCATTGTTACATCTCAAACATAGCCAGTTTCAAGGTGATCTTCCACCTACTTTTAAATATATTGCCATTATAGTGCCACTGAGGTAAGATTACTCCTGATCAAACCACTGCTTAAATAAATAAAGATCATTTAAAATGTACATAGTTACTGCAAGAGTGAAGGACACCTAGAATCTGAATGACTATGGAAATCAAAGCCCAGTTATTAATGATTGTGTTATAAATGTATCATGTGATCTATAACTTGGCATCTAGTTTGTAAAAGAAAAAAGGATGAGGTAAATGACAATGATGATAGTGAGTTCCAAGAACTGACTTATTTATTCTCTCCCTTCTACCCTCCCTCTGTTCCTTCATTCCTTTCTCCTCTCCTCCCCACCCTTCTGTTCTCACTGTCTGCCCCCTTATTTCTTCTTTCCTTCCTTCCTTCCTTCCTTCCTTCCTTCCTTCCTTCCTTCCTTCCTTCCTTCCTTCCTTCCTTCCTTCTTTCTTTTCTTTCTTTCATTTTCACTTTCTTTTTTTCTTCCCAGGACAGGGAATCAAACAAAGCATATATTTGAACAAATGGTCAGCTATTGAGCTACATCCATACCTCAAGAAATGGCTTTCTCAACAGTAGTCATCCTGGAACTGTGAGGTGCCTGCTCATCCTGCCATCTTAGTTTTTACATGCATAATTTAATTAAAACCAACTATGTAAAGAACTTGTACCAACTCATTCCTTAAGGGGTTTATTTGAATTCTTATTTAAAGGAGTGTTACTTGTTGGCATAATCTGAGTTTAATCATTCATAAAAATTAATATTTCTTCATTAAGAAAAATGAATGATAAGAGTCTTTTGCTAGGCTGTGTTAGATACTGAGCAAACAATGATAGCATTGCATGGTCTCTTAATTTAAAGAGTCTGAAGTGGTTCAGGAACACGTACAAATTCCTATGCTGGTTCCCTAATGTCCTAACCTAGTTTTCCTAATTCTTATTTAACTACCAACAATAGAGAAGTAAGAAGGTAGCAACCAGCAGTACCTGACTGGAGTACTTTTGCATGTGACCATGCAAAGAGGAAAGACCAGGAGACCAATAGAGCAATATAAATACAGAACAGAGATTAGAGTAAACACCAATCAGTTTGGGAAGAGGTTTGTTCATACGTTTTTATTGTTTTATAATAATTACCACATAAAAGAAATTCATTATAATTACACATATAAATTTTGAAACAACTCATTTGTAATATTTGTTAGTGATGATGATTAATGGCAATAGTCTTATCTTTGAAATTGTTTCTTATTTTAAAAAATCTTCAAAACACTGGCTCCAGACAGTCCTCTTGCTGTGATTTCCACAAGCATGCTAAGTGTAGTGATTGAGAGAACAAATGATGGAGAGCCTCAGTCAAACTGCTTGTGTCTCCATGAGGTCTCTGTGGCCACATGTCTGCGACACATGCATCTCTGAGACAAGCGATGTATCCACACTAGGCCAGCTGTCTTGCTTACTTCATTTCCAAATATGACTGTCCTGCTCTACGATGAGGCTTCATTGTAATCTATGAATCCTCAAAATCTGCCAGGAGAAAGCTAGTGAGGACTGGGGAGTCCATTCAGTTCACTGTAGGATGATTTCTGGATGTCGCATAGACTTCTGAGACAGAGTCAGCAATGAGACACAGAAAGATCCTCTTCAAAGGGGTAAACTGTGACAACAAGGAAAATTGGGTTTGCTCTTGAGTTCAGCGTGTGTGGGCAGCTTCACAACTGAGGATGTTTCATGTTAATCCAAGTTAATTTAGGAAATGTTTGTAAAGAACAGCACACTTGTGTATTTATGAATTATTTAAATTTAGCTAAATAAATCTAATTAGCTGAAGATAAAGATTAAGTCCTTGGATTTAGCCCTATTTGTCCATTTTATTTTGGACTACTTTGACCAAAACTTTGTCTAAACCTGGGAGTCTTGTGAGAATCCACCCCACCTAGATGAGTACCTAGTACAGAAAAAATGGAATACAGTATCATATGTAGAGAGGTCACTTGGTCTCCACTGCCCATGCCATCTGAAAGAAAATCTATACTAATAGTAAGTCATGCTATTAAGTAAGTCATGTAGCATGAATTTCTAAAGGGTCTAATTTCTAAAGGGTCTAATTAATAAAATCAAACCTGAGCCAGGTATTGGGGTGAACACTGGAAGGTCAGAGAGACAGAACAAGCCACAGCTAACCTCACCTGGCCAACTTCTCAGCTGGTCTCGTTTCCTCAGCTGGAAGCCTCCGTGTCCTCATATACGAATGGCTCTCAGCTGAACTGTGCTGGTAGAAAGCCTGAAGCTTAACCAGCCAAATGCTTAACCAGCCAAATGCTGCTAGTTTCTGGTCCTCACGCCTTATATACCTTTCTGCTTTCTACCACCACTCCCTGGGATTAAAGGCTCACTTTCTTGGATTAAAGGCGTGAGTCACCATGCTTGGCTGTATCCTTGAACACATGGATTTCTGCCTCTGGAATGCTAGGATTAAAGGCATGTGCTACCACTGCCTATCCTAAGTATCTAGTGGCTTTTCTGTTCTCTGACCCCAGTAAGTTTATTTGGGTACACAATATTTTGGGGAACACAATACCACCACACACTCAGATAAGTTTGATTTATCTGAGTAAATCATTTGGTAACTCCCTAAAAGTCTTAAAATTTTGACTTATTGCTTGCAAATAATGAAACAAAGATGGCAGTTTTATATAGAGACACACTTCTGTATCAAATACTGCTCCTCTAGCTACAAAAATGGCAGTTTTATATAGAGACACACTTCTGTATCAAATACTACTCCCCTGGTTATATATTATTCAGCTGTATTCCAGTTTTACACCACTGCAGTATATTGATTGCAAGATGATGACTTGAAGAACTCAGTCCACGTCTTGTGAAAACCTTTCTGGAGTCTCTGTGGAGTACAGATTAGAGGAGAATACCCAGGTCTATATGGTTCTCCCTCCTTTTCCCACCATGAATACCACATCTATTACCATACCACATGTATATGTGTACATATACATATGTGTACACTATACATGTATACATCCCACATTATTTTAATAGTTTCACTTAACTTATTTATTGTATTTATTTAAATATTATATGAAAAATATTCCACTTTTTAAAAAGTATATTAAATCATTGTACCATTAGTGAGGAGTATTACATTTTAAAATGCATATATAAATATAATCACATATATAGATATACGTAGGCTCCTCTACAAGAATACAAGAAAGTGACTCCCTTACCATCTGTGAAATCTGATTTAGCATGCTTCATTCCAATTGCCAGTGACTTTCTGAAAGAGTAATCTGTAAGATGTGTGAGGAGTGCCTGTAATTTGATTTTTATTGGCTACCTATCTGTGACTAAAATTAGATTGTTTATTCTTGAACTAAATCCAACTCCAGGCCAATGTAATTTATTTTCACAATGAAACTTTATAACTCTTATTTTTGAAACTTTACCATATTCCAAATCTATTTGTTTGTTGACTCATTTATTTCAACTTTTAAAATGATTTTATGTTTGCCTTGATGATGGTGAAGAAATATCATAGAAAGGTAGGAAAGGATTCATCTAATCCTAAATGTCTCATTTTCCATCTACAAATTCCCCTAAAGAAGGTTCCTGGGATACTCAATATAGTGCATGCATGCTTGTGTAACTCTCTTGGATTTTTCTGGCAGGGCAAGGAAGACTTGGTGTTTATAGTCTCTGATCAGAGTAAACATTGACCCACGTTTTACTCTGATGAGGTCTTTTCTAAAAGTAAAGATCTGAACTCTTCCACTGAAAATATTGATGAAATGATAAAAAAATTGTGACTGGTTCACCATGGTTGTCTATTCTCCTATGAAAATATATGCTAAAAAATTATTGATGCTGATCAGGAAAACTATTTTTCCTAGGAAAAGAGAAAAAGAATATTTACCAACATTTAGTAGAATATGCTAAGGCAGTCCTGCAAAGGCCATCCAGATTCTAGTGTTCATACTCTCAGAGGAGACTTTCTGAGAGAGGGAAGACTTAGGCTTGGCGGTGCTGTAATGATAATAATTGAATGATTTCCAACTTAGAGCCAAGCTGTAGGATGAGGGGGTGGAATATAATTTTTAAAAGCAACACCATAAGTATGGCATCATATTCCTCATTAAACATGGCTCTGAAAATACCTACACAAACTACCAAATCATGTGGTAAGCCAATAAGCACTGAATATCAGCAAGGACCATCTCATCACTTTAGGAACTAAGACCATTAAATAGATCTCTACACTTAAAAGTTTCATGATTTATCAGAGGACATAAACATGTAAATAAAAATATTAATGTAAGCTCTGGATACGTGGGGACCAGTAAAGAATTAACAGAGGTTTTCAGGTCAGAGATACAGGCATGTAAGGAAAGAAGTAGTAATATGTCCTTGGAGGGGGAATTTAGTTATGTATATGCATAATAAGTTAATAAAGGATCTACATGTGGCCCCAAAGACAAATTCTAGACTCAGAAGTGGATAGAGTCTTTAGAAGCAATAGTTAACACAGAATAAGAAGCAGGCTTGTGAAGGGAACATGGAGAAGAGGGATAACAAAGAGTTAGCTGGAGACCAGTGAGGACTTAAAATCACACAGTGCAATTCTCTGAGATGGCTAGTCTTTGTTTTGCTTTAAGTAGAACCAAGGAACATGAAAGAAGAAAAAGTTTAATTTCAAACGTATGTACCTATATATTCCACCTTTTGCTTCATTTATTTATTCGGGTTTCATTGCTTACTATCTGTGGTAGTTTGAATGAAAATGGCTTTATAGGCTCATAGGGTGTGGCACTATTGGGAGAGTTGGCTTTGCTGGAGTAGGTGTGGCCTTGTTGGAGGGAGCATGTCACTAAGGGTGGGCTTTCAGGGCTCAGAAGCTCAAGGCAGGCCTAGTGTAGTTCCCTGTCTCTTTTTGTTCCCTGTGGGTCCACATGTAGAAGTCTCAGTTACTCCCTAGCACCATGTCTACCCACATGTCACCATGCTTCCTGCCATGATGATAATGGACTAAACATATGAAACTGTAAGCCAGCCCAAATTAAATCTTTTCCTTTATAAGAGTTGCCATGGTTGTGGCATCTCTTCACAGTAATAGAAATCCTAAGATACTATCTCTGTATTTGATATAGAGATATGTCTTGGCATGCCCAAGGCATAACAGAGTTCAGGGTGTTGGAAGATGCAAGCAACTAATATGTAGGTAAGCAAACATGAGATTACAATGTTAGATCAATGCAAAGAAAGAAAGGGAAGAGCTGAATTGGTGAGATGTATTTTATACTTGGTAGGGACATGCACCTTGCTGAAATGACATTTTACCTGAATCTCAAAAGAATAAAAGGATTAGACATAAGAAGTTTACTTTAGACAAAAAGAGCAACATACAGGAAGATAGTGATGCCTATAAGAACTTTTCTACTTTAAGAATACAAGAACAAGAAATTTATAATACATCTCATCATGTGGTGTGCTGGAGTGAAAAGAAGTGAATAATATCTTTGTTTGTAATAGTAAATATTAACTAAATTTGCTTACTTGACTGAAATACTTCTCTAAATATCAGGTGCATAGCAACTACCAGAAATAAATGTATTGGAAATATGAACAATTTAATTGGAAGGCCAGATTAAGGGAAAAGGCAGTCATGCCATCAAGCTCACTCCTTTAAGAACTGCTTGCCATGCTTTCCCTTCTACATGCTAATATGTGCCATTAACCATGGCCAGGCATTAGCTCTATTGATGAGATTGATAGATAAGTATGTTTTTTTAAGTACACTAAGATCTCCTTTCCTTGTGTTCTTCATATATCACATGCCAGCTTTTATGAGTATCGCAGCTTTTTAGCTGGGGTCTATGTTCTTTGTAAAGTGCTGTGTCTTCTTTTTTTTTTAAATTTATTTATTAATTTAATTTTACATATCAGCCACAGATTCCTTGTCGTCCCCCCACCTTCCCCCAGCCCACCCCCCATTCCCATTTCTTCCAGGGCAAAGACTCCCCTGAGGATTGAGTTCAACCTGGTAGATTCAGTCCAGGCAGGTCCAGTGCCCTCCTCCCAGGCTGAGCCAAGTGTCCCTGTATAAGGCCCAGGTTCCAAACAGCCAATTCATGCACTGAGGACAGAACCTGGTCCCACTGTCTGGATGCCTCCCAAGCAGATCAAGCTAATCAACTGTCTCAATTATCCAGAGGGCCTGATCCAGTTGGGGGCTCCTCAGCTATTGGTTCATAGTTCATGTGTTTCCTTTCATTTGGATATTTGTCCCTGTGCTTTTTCCAACCTTGGTCTCAACAATTCTCGATCATACAAACCCCCCTCTTTCTCGCAAATTGGACTCCTGGAGCTCCACCCGGGGCCTGGCCATGGATTTCTGTATCCGGTTCCCTCAGTCATTGGATGGGGTTTCTAGCAAGACAATTAGGATGTTGGACCATCCTATCATCAGAGTAGGTCAGTTCCGGTTGTCTCTCGACCATTGCCAGTAGTCTATTGTGGGGGTATCTTTGTGGATTTCTGTGGACCTCTCTAGCACTTTGCTTCTTCCTGTTCTCATGTGGTCTTCATTTACCATGGTCTCCTATTCCTTGTTCTCCCTCTCTGTTCTTGTGTCTTCTAATAAGAAGTGTTGGCTCTTATTTTTAAAAGCTTTCTTCTGAAAGCATGTATCATTATTGCTTATACTTATTTAACTATAAGTAGATTCTTATATTTGGATTAATTTATTTAGATACATATCTCAATCCTTCTTTTCCACTCTTTCCTACAAAATTGTGTTTGCTGAAAATCAGACACTATGTTGGCACAATGCCTTTCTAGCTAATGCAAATAAATGGGAGATTGTATTCTTTAGATCTCTGATGTGCCAGGCAAGGTTAAAGTTCCATTTTCAGAAGAAAACTGAGCTTTTTCAAGAGCTCCCAGAGTTTGATTTATTCTTTGCATTCACTGGCTTTAGGTATGGCCCCTGGGAATGTCTAGTCCCAGAGAATAGCAATGAGCTCCCAGGCTGTTCTTCTCCAAAGATGAAGCCAGTTCATCTTGATAATGGCTTAGAAAATTTAAAGACTTGATGGAGTAAAGAAAGAGAAGAAAGAAGACATATTTGAAGTTAGATTCTATAGTCTGCATTAGAATTGGCAGTTGTCCATAACTTCTGAATGCCAATTAAGCTGAACATTCTTGTTCTCTTTAAGGACACTGGGGATGAACTAACTGTATATCCTCAGAAGGTCACCAGAAGCACATTGCATGGAAATGCTATTGTGGCAACAGAGTAGGGTTTTGGGATCTTCTTTTCCCTCTGGAGTGAAGGAAAATTAAGGAAATATTATGAATAGTACCACTCTCTGTTTTCTCTTTAAAAATGTTTTCATGAGTATGGCTTTCGTATTTTCTCTCTAAAATACAAGATGATAACTAGTAGTGACATGACATATTTGAGCTTGAAGCTGATCTTAGAACACACAGGAAGAAAAGGCAAGAACATAGGGAGAATAAACCCTGCTGACAAGCTCACGGTTCTACACATTTTCTTTCGCATGTGTAGCTTATATGATAGAAACTGCCTCCTTTCTGTCCTACCTTTCTTTTTTCTTTTTTATTCTATGGTTTGTCATTTCATATGGTGAGAGAAAAGCTGAGGGACGTCCAGGGTTTCATTTCTATTGACCATGTTCCAGAGGAGTCTCTGTAGAGCTCAGTCAAAGCCTCTGCTTCCTCTTTACCTGGGGGCTTGCCTTTCTGGGGAAGCTTAGGTCAGAGCAAAATCATCTACATCCACTATTCATAAAGAGGCAAGGAATCATAAGTTAGTAATGACTGAGATGCAAACTATCATGTAGAAGATGTAGAAATATATATTTAGGTTAGATTTGATGTAATATTTTACAATATCTTAATTGAAAAAACAGTTTATTTTACCTTGATGAAAATCAAAGTCAGTGGCAGAAATACACATTTCATTCTTCATGGAGGGGGGAGATGCAACAAGCAATGTTAAGGCTGATTTTCCATATCAAACATTGTAGTACTGCAGCAGGAGCGTAGTCACAGAGAGAGCACCAGGAAATGCTCTACTCGGTGTTGATTCTGTGGCTGTCAGCAACACACTGCATTTTAAAAAATATTTTATTTTTTCCAACATAATATTTTTATCGATTATTTGGGAATTTCACATCATGCACCCTGATCACATTCACTTCCCAGTCCTCCCAGACCCACCCTCCACCCTTGTGACCTCTTCTCCCTCAAAAAGGAGACAATAAAAACAAGTCCAATTTGTGTTGCCCATATCCTTACTGGAATATGGTCTGTTTCCCAGTAGCCAGCCCCTTAAAGAAAACGGAATCCTTCCCCACCTGCATTCCACCAGAAGCTGTTAATTGTAAAGAGCTACACTTCAGCATCCTTATCACAATTTAAGAGTTCTCTTGGAGGGTTTCTTATCTAAACTGTTACTTTGGGGATGGGGCAGGGAGAGGACTATTATTCCTCTTTCCCAAATATGAGTCTTCAGTCATCGATGTCACTGCAAATGTAGCTTCCTCGTCCCTTATAGTCAGTGAGAGCACTGACATTAGACTTACAAATGGTTTCTGGTGACAGCACAGACCGCAGACATCCACATGGTCTCTAGCGTCAGCATGTGCTACAGACCTCAGCATGGTCTCCAGTGGCAGTACAGACCACTGACATCTACAGGGCTCTCTACTGTAGCATGGGTCATGGACACCATCATAGCCCTCAGCACCAACACAGGCCAAGGACATCAACATGGCATCAACATGGCAGCAGTAGCCTGAGCCACAGACATCAATATGGCCTCAGGTGACAGTACAGGCCACCTGTATCAACATGGCCCTTGGCAGCAGCATGGCCCACAGAAATCAACACGACTGGCTGGAGCAGGACCATGGACCCCAACATGGCCCTAGGCAGCAGTACGAGCCACTCACATCAACATGTTCTCCCTCAGCAATCCAGACAACCAACATCAACATGGGTTCAGGTGGCAGCACGGACCACAGACATCCACATGACTCTCAGTGGTAATATGAGTCATGAAATCAACATGGTCTCCTGAGGCAGCAGAACCATGGACCTCAAAATGGCAGTTCACGTCATTCACATCAACATAGCCTCCAATGGCAACCTGAACCACTGACGCTAATTAGACCTCCTCTCATAGCACAAACCAAGGAAGTCCACCTGGCCTACTGTGGTAGCAAGGGATTTGAACTTTGATGTGGCCTCCATTGGCTGACCAGATCACGGAGAGTCAGGCTTCAACACAGCCTGGAGCAGTGTATCAGAGCCATGGGTGCCAACATGGCTTTCAGGGGTAGCATGGACTATAGATGTCTTTTGAGTAAGTCTAGTCCAGAAAATGAACTGCTCTTCATCTCTGACACCCTGTCGTTGCTCAGAACCAGGGTGATCGTGAAGCTGGACAGTGTGTTGGGGGACTGAGTCTGAATAAGCTCCAGGCTGCTGCACACCAGCCTTTTGGACCTACGCAGCAACATAGCCGACTGTAGCCATCTTCACACCTGTCCCTCTAATTCTCTCTCCCCACCACTGACACACAGCTCCATTCTTCCATCTTTCCCATCCTTCCATTACATATCTGTTCATCATAGCCTGCGGGCCCTATTCAGCAACGACATGGAGCTCCAGGCCGCTACACACCACCCGGTCCTCTGTATGCAAGTCTCGGGCACAGTTACTGTACCTGTAGCTGCAGGCAGCCAGCAGGGCAAGCAGCAAGGGCTGCAGCCACGGCAGCTCCATGCTGGGAGGCAGAATGTGGGCCTAGGGCCCACCCAAATCAGCATCGACCTGTTTTTGCAGGAGCTCCAGGCCGCAGCATGTCTCTCTGTCCTAGATGCAGGCAGCCTCTAGGCTTACCAGGCATAACTTGCAACCTGATGGCTGAGACACGGGCGGGAAAGGGTATAGATTCATCGTTCTCCACTGTGGTCAGCGCTGTTCTGCCATCTTCCCCATAGATTTGACTCTTTTTTTTTTGATTGTTGAAGAGTTACTGCAGGCTCTGTGGACTCTTTCCTCTCTCCCGTCACCCTTTGGAGCCTCCATGGGTCTATCAGATTCCAAGGAGCAACATGGCCGGTGCCGGCAGCTGCCTCCCTCTTTGTTTTCCTCAACGCACTGCACCTTCATTCATTCTTTCTTTCTTTAATGGTCATTGCTGGCTTGCTTTGTTTCCTTTTGCTCCGGGGGCAGTAATGAGAACTGTACCAAGGATCATTACATTCATTCCAGGTAAGTACTCTACCATTGAGCTACAGCCCTGGCCCTTAGTTGTGCATTTTTAAAACATGTATTTCATTATTTACAAAACTCTCTGATCCTGTGACTAGGCACAAACAAAAAGTGAATCCGAGACCTTGGGGAAATGGAGCAAAACAGTTCAGGTTGTTGATTTTGACAAAATCTTTCTGGCTTTCTTTGATTCTGCTCACTACCCAAATGACTTGGAACAAGTTCTTCAATTCATCATAACCTACGACCAACTTCTGAAATAGAGGTGATAGTACCAACTTCACAGCGTTGTGAGAATTAGGAGACAAAACACACGTGATACTAGCACGTAATAAATAGCCGCTATTTATTTATACTTCACCTTAGGAAGTATTCTACAAATATTTGACCACACTGATCCAATAGTGATGCTCAAGGTAATCTTGTAACAGAAATAGAGAACTTACTGAACTAGAAATCTAAATTAGAGAAAGAAAAATAGGAGAAGGTAGGGGAGGAGATAAACAAGACCTGTTTAGGATTGACATAGAGCTAGCCAATAGAGAATGAATCTAAATATGATTATCCACTCTAATGAGACTGTGAGAATTTATCCTTCCCCAGGATTTCCAACTGTTTTTTTTTCTGACTCATTATTCATCAGTTACATCAAAATTAACTGGTACTTAATTAATTACTTAGTTACCACGATTGAAAAGCTCAGGTGATCTTCAATTCATTGGAAAAATGTCACCCTATGTGAGTAACAGGCCAGTCTTCTGATATATGTGTTTACCGTTGGAGTCACCTGAGAACAGGCTCCATCTAAGTACAGTTCCAGAAACTGGATCTCACAGAAGGATGGACAGCTTTGTTTCTTTCATGGGGTCTCAGGAATTCTGAAATGTGTAGGCTGTACTTCAGCTGAGGTTCAGTGTATAGTTGGTAACTGTTTCATCAAAAGCAATAGAAATACTGAATGCACACAAGAGCAGTAAAGAAATCATGAGGAGTAACTAACAATGGCCTCTCCATCTATTTTGGACCAAGAATGGTGTGTAGATTGATATCTTCTAAGAGCTAAAAAAGGAACCTGTACAGCAGGTGAAATTTGAAGGAAAGCTCACTAATTTGTTTAGTTTTCCCTTTTAAACAATAGAAAGGTATATCTAAGCACCAGGAGGAAGCATAAACCACTTAAAGAATCTTAAAAATAGTCTCACAGGAGACTGTATTCTATGACTGTTGAATACACGAAGAAACACACACAAATGGCCATTTCCAAAGGTTATGTCAGCAATGCTCAACATTCAAGCCTGGCAATCATGAATTCTCCAGATAGACTGGCAATCACTTATAATTTCATCTCAGGAGTCTAACTCTACATTCATTTCTTTCAGCCCCAGGGTCATGGGAGTTCAATCACTGGGCATCAGGTCAGCAAAGAAGCATGGTAAAGAGAAAAGCTACCTTGTAACTTCAGCTGTATGCTTCTGCAAGCTACAACAGAGGGTCATCCAGCTGTGCGGCAATGTCGCAATGTCAGTTAGCAGCCCTGAGAAGCCAGCAGGGGTAGCAGATACTGCTGAAGGCTACACATAATTTATCTAACTTGAGATTAAACAAGGATATCCTGGATGTTTCAGGATGAGGTTTGAGTTTGCATTGCTGTCCATCATAAGCATTGCGAATGCTTATGATAAAGGTCTAGGGACCAGGATTTGAGTAGGATTGAGACATTCATGTTTCCTGGAAAATTATTATAACATCCAAAAAATACAACAAAAACAAAAACAAAATATTTTTCTTTTAAATTTTACTGTGTATCCTATATAAATATTGCTATGTCATATGAATTTTGATACTTCTTGTTCTTATGTTTTGCTGATAGGATTATAGAGAATTTCTTTCAGTTTTATTCTCTAATAACCAATCCTCTCTTTTTAAAATTATTTTTAATTAATTTAGTTTTTTATAGTTCTATAATATACATGATACATTCTAGTAATGCTCAATCCTTTACCTTCTCTTACCTTACTCCTAACCCCAACTTTTTCCCCTCCTGATACAAAGTGCCCATTCTATTTTCATGTCTTTTTGTTCTGTGTTGTTTTACTTTGTGACCCACTAGATTTAATCAGGGGGACTCTCTTGTCTTTCTGCTAAAGTGTGAGTGTCTTTCCAGCAGCTGCATCATTAAAGGGAATGACGTCCTCTCCTGTCATTAGCTGCCCTGAGTTGAGCTCCTGAAGGAGGAGGAGGAGGAGGAGGAGGAGGAGGAGGAGAACAATGAGAAGGACTGACTAATAAACAATGCATTAAGGGCATGGCATAGTCATGGAGGACATGAGCAGCAATAGCTGCAGCCACCTGAATAGTGCTGAAACAACACTGAGCTAATTAACCCCCTGTCTTCTTAGGAGCTGGTACTCTTTTCCTGAGGTATCATTGCAGCTTTTCTAGAGGAAGAAACAAAATGGGCAATCCCTTCTTAATATCTCTCTCTTTCTCTTCCTCTCTCCCTTCCTTCCTTCTTTCCTTTTATTTCTTTGCACTTAAAATTTAAACATAGAGTGATTTGCTTTCTAGAAAGGGAATGTTTTCTGGGTCACCCACATGTAAGTCAAGGGATTGCCTATATAACCATGTGCTCACTTTATTTATTTACTTATTTACTTACTTACATATTTATTTATTTATTTATTTATTTATAGTTAATATTTATGGAGTTACTCTATAGCTTTGAAGTACTGTCTGGTATGCAAGAAAAATTTTTTTCTCTCCTCTTGCCTGAAAATATGATGTTTTTAATAGAAACCTAGACAGTGAACAAATAATATCAGATTATTAATAAAGGCTCATATTTTTACTTGAGCTGACCTTTGGCTGGTATATACATAACGGATTACTGGTCAGTATAGACACAGTGGATGTATCTACACAAAACCTGGGTCTGTACATACGGTTTTGAAGAGCCACTGTTTACAGTATCCAAGGCAAATATCCTGGAGCTATCTGAATGCATCTCCAGATCTGCTGTAGAAATTGTGGCTGTTTATCAGTGAACTACTACTTGAATTTAATTGGACTAAATGGATCTCATCTGACTCCATGTGAATATTGCATACCCCTGAACCAATTATTGGTGATGATACCTTTCATAATGAGAAAAAGCTACTAAAGGAATGTGGCATTCAAATGTATTACTTACTTTATGATTTCTTTTGCCTTTATAAAATAGAGAAGCATTTTAGCATAAAGGTTTGGAAACAAATGATGAAATAAAATGCTTTCAGGTACTTGGGAATGTCTGTGTACCCATAAAATTGTGTGCTCTTTCAAGCTTAAAAAATTCAGAATGTAAATTTATCTTTTAAAAATGTTTTTATTTCCAAATAATAATACAATTTTCTGAACTCTAAGCTACATGTCTCTAAACTGAAGCCAGAGATGACAGTTCCCTGATGTTTGGTGCAGGTTATAGCTGTGAGAAGTAAAATATGATGAGCAGACTCCAGCAGGAGCCACAGACCCAAAGCGACTGGAGAAGTTTCCAGGGGAAATATTTTAAGCAAATGACACCCAGGAAAGGTTATATTTTTTATGGGAAAATTCTACATCTTCTGTTATGCTCTGAAACAAGTGAACACTGATTATGTTCCCATCCCTGGAACTATATGCATTTAAATTAAAAATAGAGAAAGTACAGTATACACTGAGGTGAGATCTATTGGCTGTGTCAGCAACAGCAGCGTTTTCATTTTTCCTTTGTAATAGAAGTCATTGTGTGTGCTCAGGATGGATTCTTGCTCTTTATTAATCTCAACAGCGAGAGCATTTGGGATTTTAAAGGCTATTGATTTTTAAAAAGAGACCATAGTCTTTTTCTATAGTATCCTTAACTTCTATTTAAAGTTGTTACAAAATCAAGGCTTCCTGCAAATAATAATTGGATTTGAGGCATCTTCTTTAATATTTTGAAATATATGAACATTTTTGTAAGAAATTAAAGATATTTTTGGTTAATAATTTTGGTACTTGTCTCTCCCCTTTCTTTTGAAAATTCAATAAATGAAGTCCTTTGTCGTAGTAATAAACTTTACATCATAGGACCTTGTAATATCTCCTTCATCTATATATCACCTCAAGGCCTTTTCAACCATGCATTTTCTCTTCTTATATAAACACAAATATTTCTTTTGTACTATCTTTTTGGCTGAAGAAAACAAGAGCATTGTTAACCTTCTCAGGGCAATATAAGTTACACATGAACTGGAAATTTTATAATTTTATGGTTAACTACCCTAGAAAATTTTATCAACTCCTTTACTTGTTTGGGAAATATATTAATGGTGTATATACAAAAAAAATCTGCCAGGAAAGATCTTATATTACATCTCCAGTTTAATTATATTTTCTATACTAAAAGGAATTCTGGATTTTATCTTTGGAAATAAAATAAGGAAGATGAAATAACATTCTAAAACCAGAGCTGATTTTATAGACTCTTTTCTAATCCTTTGATCTATTAGGAGGAAAATGGATTCTTACATATCATTTAATGTTGGTCTATTCAGCTCTTTACTTTAAATATAGTAACACTTTCAGCATTTTGAGAAGGTTTAGAATTCCCAGAGGAGAGACGGGGACAAATATTTCCATATGCACGGCTGCTAATGTGCAGATGCCATTGTAACACTTTCTGCTTTTCCCCAGTCATTTTCGGTATGATTTACTTACAAAGTTACTCATGCTAATTTAAAAGTATTTTTCCATGCTTTATCATTATTATAATTCATCTTTGTATATTTCTACCAAGATATAATCAGATCACTTTAAAGTTCTTAATGATTATTTTTACATATGTGGTTTTTCCATACGGCTATCTATTCATGTTATAAATAATTGAGTTAAAATACTAAAAACCTTTAATGATAACTAGATGATACAACTCAGGGTAGTGCATACACACAAATATGTATGTGCACACTTGTAGACTTCATTAAATATCTTTTAACAAGAAAGCAATTGTAGTTTTAGCATAAAATTGGTTAGGTGTTTGGTACTTTGGTTCAAAAATAATTGTGCACACACACACACACACACACACACTTGTATTAAATGTCTTTCAGAGTTCTTGGGTGAATATTACATTTTATCACAACCAATTCATTTTACTATAAATCAGTTAACAAACAACCTTCTCCTATTCTATGGTAATCTGCCATATTGGACAAAATGTGAAGGGTCTCCCCCAGTGTTCTTAGGAGTCAGAAACAGTGCAGGGTAGCATGTGGAAAGGGACTCCCAGGCAGGACTTCTACTGAGTGAACATGGTAGGAATGAGGTGAGAGTACCAGGGTGGGAGGTGATTTGAACAAAGCTAAACGGTAAAAGTGGAACTCCTGAAAGGGCATAAGCTGGATGAGAAATGACTTCAATTCACTCTCATTTCTCCAGGTTCAATTTAAAGGAAACATATTTATAAATAAGTTAGTTGGTAACGCATGGAAAGCAATGGAATATTTAATAAATGTAATTTTCTTCATTTAAATGAGGAATTTTAAATAGCTTTATTATAAGAAACATATCTGTCTGGAAATTCTATAAATCCACAGCAGCGTTAAGAGACGGCAGTGTTTTGTGTTTCATGGCAGCTGCTCTTCATACTGCCATACTCTCTTTTCTAAGCATGCAGCTACATCCAGGAGCAAAATATAATAAATAGTTTTTATGTTTTTACTACTGCATTATTTGTGAAATTGAAGCTAATTTTAATCAAAATGTGTTTAATAAGATGTTTCTTTTTCTTTCAAGGACTGTTGCTAATTTGTTGGTGAGTCGTAAAATTAAATTTGGAGTCTTTGTGGGTGAAGAAATTGTCTCCATTTGGACAGGAAAATGAATCAAGATTCAGACATACAGCTAAATCTCATTTCACATTGTTTAAATATTTGGAATTAACTACATCAAGTTATTAAGGCTGAAGTTCATCATTACAGTGTAAAACATGAATCATGATTGAACTACAGGAGAGTTGACTTTTACAGCTTATGAGGGACTGTAGGAAAGACAACAAGGGAAGACGTGAAACATTCTGGTTAGAACAGCTTAATCGCAGGAAATTCCAAGCAAGTTGACATCACTGCATCTTCAGGCCAGAATAATTCCTTTTGCACCGATTTTGTGAATACTGAAAGCTGATTAATATAACATCACTTTTAATTTTCATTTCCTGTGTTCATTTGCATGTTGCAGTTTTAGAGGACAAAGGATATAAGAACAAAATACACATGTTTAAATTATGTTGTTTCCCCTCTTTGGAGTTTGTCAGATCTTTTCTAAGAGGAGAAAGAAACATATATCAAAAAATTTCTATGTGAAGAAATGTCAATTTATTTTCCATCTACGGACTAAAGAGTTTCTCTTATTTCTCAAAAACAACTGCTTAAACTAATTGACCATAGCTGTATCTTAAGTGTCTGTGCAGTAACATAAAAATGTGTCAGGAACTCCAAAGGGGAGTTTGAAAAGAAAACCCAATGTGGAATTTTTGTATTGGCACTCAATTATCTGAGGTTGTTAAAGAAATCATCTTCTTCGTGCAATTATATCTTCCCACCATCATCCTACATGAAAGAACTAAATTAAAAAATCTAAAATGTGTGAAAAATGTTCCTACTTTCTGAAATAGTGAGTTCTAATTATAACAATGTTAATAATCCCATAGAGGCATCACCTTTGGTAACTACTGTGATGAGAAAATGCACAAGGGTACTTCACTTTCAGAGCTGGCTGTCTCTTTGCAAAATGAAGGGTCCTTGGGTTTGTTTTGCTTTCCGTGATTACAGCTGTTCTGTGTCCTCCCTACGTGGACCCCAGCTCTTTGTCCTTACTCCTGCCAGAGACTGTTTCCAGAAGACACTATCTTTTCAAAAACTTGTTTTTGTTGCTAATGTGGTGAAAGTCCCCTTAACAGGAGTTAGCTTTGGGGATGGGCTATTTGAGTGAGACCCTGAGAATATTTTAAAATGTTTAACATGAGCATCAATCCATGAACTTTCTGAGATCTGCTTTTATAAATATTCAAGCTTAAAATCTACATTCTTGACTGCACTACACAGCTGAGTGAAGTGTTACTGCATATCACAAACAAAATTACAGATTTTACTTTTTTAGTTCTGGCTTTGTTTTTCATTCTCTCTCTCTCTCTCTCTCTCTCTCTCTCTCTCTCTCTCTCTCTCTCTCTCTCTCTCTCTCCCTTTCTTGCTTTTTTGAGACATGTCCCTTGATGTATCTCAGAAGGGCCTGAAATAATTACTTTGCATGGGCTGTCTTGCAATCCCTGCATCGGCCTTCCAGTGTGATTACAGACATGTACACCACACTCGACCAATCTGTGTTCCCACAAGCCACTGAATAGTTGTGTATTTTCCATGAGTAATGTGCTTTCAATAACATATACTGACTACCTATTAGATGCTGTTTTAATTTCTTTACATGAAGAATTTCACTGTAGAAATTGAGGCAACTCAGTAACAGAAAAATGTCATTTAGATTCAGTCAGTCTTAGCACAAAAATCTATATTGTTACTGTTGTGCTATATTATAAAACATCATATAAAATATAAACAACTAACAATGTGCTAAATTATGATCATTATATATGTGTGTATCACCTGTGCCAGTGTTAATATATAAATTTTATTAAAAAAAATGTATGTTCAGTAAAGAAGATTATAAATAGCAAATGTTGCAAAAAGTAAGCTGGAATTCTGTCACATATACATTATCAATATTTAATATACATGTTTTTTACTGTGGTAGCTGTAAGTTTTCACTGACAGTGTCATTCATGGATTTCTGCTTCTGTTACCTTCTCATGCACTGCCCGTCACTTTCTCCCATCCATTTCATCCCCACCCAATTCCCACTTTTTTTGAGACTCACTGTAGCTAGAGTTTTCCTGCCTTGCCCACAGTCAGGACAAATTTCTGTCACCCGCCAGTCCCACAGCCGCTCAGACCCAACCAAGTAAACACAGAGACTTATATTGCTTACAAACTATATGGCCTTGGCAGGCTTCTTGCTAACTGTTCTTATAACTTAAATTAATCCATTTCCATAAATCTATACCTTGCCACGTGGCTTGTGGCTTACCAGCATCTTCACATGCAGCTTGTCATGGTGGCGGCTGGCAGTGACTCCTTCAGCCTTCCTGTTCTTTCTTTTCTCCTCTCTGTTAGTCCTGCCTGTACTTCCTGCCTAGCCACTGGCCAATCAGTGTTTTATTTATTGACCAATCAGAGTAATTTGACATACAGACCATCCCACAGCAACTCACCAATTTTTTAAGCCACACTATTTTAAAGTTCTGATTTTACTTGCTGTATTATATATTCCTTTATGCTGTTCACCAATTTATCTTCAGTTCTTCACCAATCTGGTTTGCTCTTTTTTGAATATTATTCTTCAATGGATGAGTAACATATTTCAGTTTATATTTAAACTGCTCCCATTTGAACCAAAAGTGACAAAAGTGAAAGCTAGTATAATTATACAAAATATCTATCATGGCTCTCTGAATTATTACTTTTTTAAATTTTTCTGAGACCGGGTCTCATAAGTCCAGGTTTCCCTGGAATGAGGAATATAATATGGTAACCCAGCTGCTTGCTAACTTGTACTAAAAGTCCCGCTCTGCCTCTGAGTGCTGGGATTCCTGTGTGTGTGACAACACCTGGCTTTAATTATTACTTGTTTTTGTACTTATCTGGTGTGTGTGTGTGTGTGTGTGTGTGTGTGTGTGTGTGTATGACACATGAATATTTATGCATGCCATAACAGGCATGTGAGGGTCACACAACTTGTGAGAATCAGTTCTCTTTTCTTCTTCTATGTGGACTCAACCAAACTTAGTTCCTCAACCTTTTTAGAAAGTACCTTTTCTATTGCATCATTCCACAGGCATAATTACCTCTTTTAAAATGAACTGTTCACTTGCCCAGGGAGCTACTTAGATCTAAGGTCTTAGATGAAATACCAACATGAGGCCAAGCATGGTAGTACATGCCTGCAGTTCTAGCACATGGGAAACAGAGGCAGTAGTACCATGAGTTGGTGGCCAGTCCAGGGCCTAGATGAACTGGGAAATGGCAGGAACACCCCTTTGCTGCTGCAGTCTGATGTAGCGGGGCCCTGACAAGGCATTTGAGATCTCTCTCCAGCTGGATATCCTGCCCACTGGTTCTTAGACCATTTCTCAAACAGAGGATTCATCACTTGTTTGGCTTCCTGTTTCTTTATGATGGGGTATGAGGGAGTTCTTCCCCTTGGCCTTCTTCCCTTTGGGCATCTTGTTCAGCTGGAGGAGAGAAAACTTTTTTTTAAATTTATTTATCTTGTTTTATGTGTGTATGCATTTTTTTTGCATGTGTATATGTGCACCATATGTATGCCTGATGTCCACGAGGTCAGAGAGTGAATGAGATCCTCTGGAACTGGAGTTACAGACGGTTGTGAGCCCCCATGTGGGTGCTAGGAACTAAATCTACATCTTCTTTAAGATCAGCTAGTGATTTTAACTTTCCAGCCTGGAGATAAAAGTCTTCACACATACAATGTTTTTTGTCTTGCCTGAAGTTTGTTTTATGTGTATATGTGTGTGTGTGTGTGTGTGTGTGTGTGTGTGTGTGTGTGTGTGTACATACACACAAGGTGCTTCCATTCAATAAGACCACTTTAATTTAAAAACCAAGAAAGTGGAGCTATTTCACAGATTTCAATGTTTTAGTGGTGCATTCAGTTCCTGTAAAATTAGTTAGGCTATCTAGGCTGACACACTTGGATCCTAATGGAAGCTCACTTTCTAAGTATATAATGCTTCATTTCCTCCTACAGGTATCACATGTCATCTCACTTTTAAAGTAGAAGTAGACTTTTTTCCCTAGAAAAATAATTTTTTTTTCTCTAGAATTTGTCACTTGATAGGATATTGACTCAAATGTAAGATACATAAAGGTAAATTATGGGGGTCTAGCAAGTAGGCTATAAAGGTGCTTTGTGTCAAGACTGAATCCAGTCCCAGAGACTCCATGGTGAGAGGAAATAACCTTCTCCCATAGGTGTTCTCTGGTCTCCACACATGCATACTGCACACATGTGAGAAAAAGTCTATTCACCTCCCCGGCATGACCAAAGGACATCCTCTGCTGCATATATCCAATCCTCTGGCTCATGTTTTGCGACACCGTCTTCTATGATGTTTCTTGAATCTTGAAGGGGCTCACATAGATAGGAATGCCATTTTCTTTAGTGGCAGAGCTGTTGATTAGCTGCCTAAGCTCCAGTAAATAATCTCCCTCCACACTTGTTCAGTCAAATCTAGTGAAACTCAGTGGGTCACATACATAATAAGGCAAGAAAGCACAATGGGCCTTGTAGGGAAGAAATGAGAGTAGGAGAGAGGATGAGAGAAAGGGGTGAAAGTTAAAATGACTCAAATGCATTATACACATGTGTAAAGCTGTCAAAAGTAAGAAAAAGATGAAAAAAATAGCCTATTACTTCCAACTACTTAAACAGATCAGCAATTATTAATAGTTGCACAATATGTTGTATGTGAATTGTTTCTTAACTTGAGTTATTGTTTGAATGTGGTTGAGTACCCTTTGACATTCTGCAGATTGATCTTTATTGTAAGGCATTATGAGGACAGGTGTAAACTAAACATCATGCTTAGAAATGGCCCTGACAGGTGACAGGATCAGATAAAGTCATCAGTATGAAAACTCCATGACCACATGCCTTACATGAAGGGACACCAAGGATACACACACACACACACACACACAAGTACACACAAAATTTCTTAGCACATTGTATCCTATGCAGCTCAAGACTCTTCTCCCAGAACATAGCACCAGGTAAGACTTCTTAATCTTGGACCGAAGTCACCAAGGAAAATAAATTTCTCTTCTGCATATCCAGTCTGTAGTATTGCATTATAAGTAACAGAAAATAGAACTAACAACTAGACATACAGGGACAAAAGAAATTTAAATTATAAAAGAAGTATGGGTCCCAGACAGTCTCAACCATGTGAAATCATTCTGAAAGGCAACAGAGGGCTGATAAAATATATTATCTTTTGTTTCTATCCCAAATGTACTGTCACCTAAAAGATTTAAAAATTATGTGTACACTTGTGTTTATGTATGTGTGTGTGAGTCCAGGTGCCCACAGAGATCAGAGGAGAGCATCAGATCTCCTTGAGTGGGAATTACATGCAATTATGAGCCACCCAATACGGGTGTTGAGATTCAGGCTCAGGTCCTTTGCAAGATCTTAGCTCCAGGACCATTTTTTCACTCTCTAAATTTTCTTGATTATCTTGCTTAGTTTTGTTTTCTCTTTCTTCCTTGTTTCTCTCCTTTCTCCTATTATCTTTTTGTGTTCATTCTTGCTTGCTGAAAAAATACTAAGTATTCTGTCATATTTGTTCCTGATACTTTTTCACTGGGTAAAATAATACCCTTATATAAGAAAGTTCATGTCTCTTTCATTAAAATTGAACTTAGTGTTCTTTAACATGAAACACAAGAAACTCTTACATCTAAGGAAGTCTGTTACAAGTATAGTAACAAAAATTAAGAATCATGAAGTGAGCTGTATAAGATTACCTGAAACCATGATAAAATTATATGAAAAGAAAAATTTCAAATATGTCACGCTCTGGCAGGTAGATATATTTATTTGAATTTAACATATGTGGATGTCTTCATTGTGGATTAAAAAACATTAAATTGGTTAGATATGATTATATAGGTTAAGAATCCAACTCAGGACTTGAACCTTAAATTTTGATTTCAATTTTAATGTTTGGTCTTCTCTATCACATTTCCTTTATTTTTAATCTTTACAATAGACTTCACCTTATAAAAGTCATACATGAATAGTAAACAAGACAGAGAATTGTATGTTGCTAGTATGTGACCTCAGCAAGACCCACAGAGATGCTAGTGAACTTCACAAGGATGATAAAGGTGATGCCACACGCCCAGTGTCTCTGTGGTTTGCCCCCTGCTCCTTCTTTATATTTTCAAAAAAGTTTACATTTTTTTGCCTGAAATTTATACACATTTGGTTGTCTCCTTCATGAAAATAGAGACAAGCTTGGTACAAAATATTTGTTCAGAATGACAAAAAAAAGCATGACAAAAACTAAAATATCAGAGATTTAATTACCTGTTTTCTGAGATCTCTTTAACCATTTTACCAGAGATACTTAAAAGTCAATGATTGACTCTGCAGCTTCTAAAAACCTAGACCACCATATATCTTCCAGTAATTCAATAACTTACTATACTTGCAGGGGCTAGGGGAAAAAAGATCCTATTTTCTTTTATGCATCATGTATGTTGCCTTTGAGTTTTGATGGTTCATATATACGTCAGTCATATAACAATGTGCTGGGGATGCTGTGAATGTGTTGCTCTGATTGATTGATAAATAAAATGCTGATTGGCCAGTAGACAGGCAGGAAGTATAGTGTAGGTGGGATAAGGAAAGAGGAGAATTCTAGGAGGTGGAAGGCTGAGTGAAGAGACGCTGCCAGCCACCACGAGAAGTATGATGTAAGATACCAGTAAGCCATGAGCCATGTGGCAAGGTATAGATTTATAGAAATGGGTTAATTTAAGATATAAGAACTGGACAGCAAGGAGCCTGCCACAGCCATACAGTTTATAAATAATGTGAGTCTCTATGTGCTTATTTGGGTATGAGTGACTGCAGGAGCCCGGTAGACACAGGAATACTCCAGCTACAACAATGTTTTCCTGGTAATGAATTGTAGGCTATTAATATTAAAGCTGCAACTACAGATAGCTTTAGCAACACATACGTGAAACTGAGCATGCACACACAGATTTTTACCACCCCAGAGTAGGGAGAATTATTCATTCCAGACACTTCAGGAAAAGTTTCATACACGATATAAAATGTAATTGGGTGATGAAAGATGTATTAGTTTGCCAGGAAAAGGAATATAAAAAGCATTTCTGTTTGTGACAAAGCTTGAGAGCATTGACTGGTAACAGAGGATCACTGTCTGGGTCCTGTCAGAACATGAGTCTGTAGAATCAGGTGTTCCTGAGGATGCCTAGGAACTGCACTATGAACTAGACAGAGTGACCAGCAGAAGCAGACAGCTTGGGTGACATTTACTCTGTATGTCCAGAGACTTGGTCTGATACTTAGAGGTCAGATGATGAATTTATTTTTTAAATCTAGAATCATGACTTCCTATACTACTTCTAGCAAACACAAGGTCCACTTGGAAATAAAGCACTTTCAAAATGATAAAAATGACTTGCTTTATAATTGCTTGAATGATGTTAGATACTGCATAAAATAACTATGAGATATTACTTATGAATTACCAATATTAAACTACCTGAATGATGACACATGGGCAGACTCTTATAAAATAAGTATTTGTCCTTAATTCCATTGCAGATTCAAATTCCATCCACAGTGACTCTCTACACAACAATGAAAGACTATACCTTTAGCATTAACTTAGCTTTTTCTTTGCATGAGTTGATCTAACACATATTTGTCATGACAATAATAGATTATTTTCAGTTCTACTGAAATTTATGTCTAGATACTATTATCACAAGGAACAATAATCACATGTAGATTATTTTACATTCTCTTTGCTGTACTTGGTAGTTCTAGTGGTTGAGGTAAATATGTTAAAGTGAGTCTTATTGTCACTTAGGAGACTGCCATTGCAAAATGAAGAATGGCCATAATAATATGTAGAAGTATTTGCCCATCAGGCCCCAATTATAATATGTACACTCTAGGGAAGTCATCTGTCAGCTTGAGTAGTATAATAGAAATAAAATTTGATTCATTTGATAACATTTTAAATCTTGTCTGAAATTTACTTTTAAGATCATTTGATCAAAATTATTTCAGATCCATTGGCTGGGAATATCACTTAAATTTATTTACTACTTCCTGATTCAGGTTCACAGTCAGCTGATACTATGAGGTTTAGAGTTGTCTTCAGCTGATATAGAGATGGCTCAGTGGTTAAGAGTACTGTGTGCTTTTGCAGAGAACCCTGTTTGGTACCCAGCATCCACATGTGATGGCTGAAGACTGCCGGTAACCCTCCTGAGGCACCTGAACACATGAGGTACATGTGGCATACAAATGCCCCCAAACACACACACACATACAAAAAAAGAAATTTTGAATCTTAAAAATCAACTATTATCTGCATTACTTTGATTGAAGCAACTGCTGTTTATATCCATTAGAAAAGTAAAGTACAATTTATCACCCATTCCTCACATTATTGGGCTACGATGACATGTTATTCTTGTCATTTTCAACAAGTGAAAGTTAGACACACTCTTCATCATCTAGTTATTTTTAAAACTGTGGAGAATTAGTTATATATCCTTTTAATGTTTATATTATATGTGCTATCATTTCAATTACTATTAAATATATTCACAAATAGTACCTAAACCACAGAAATTTATCTGTAATATTAATATACCATCATCTTTGCCAATAGAAATGGATAGCAATTGTGACTTACATGATCTGTTTGATTCTCTTAATTTTCATAGTAATCTGATGAGCCAGTTTACACATAAGCATGTGGTAGTTGTCATGGACAATTTGAAGCTTTCATTGAGAATGCCTTTCTAATAGTATTTTTGACAAATCCACCATTTCCATGAGCTGGCACTAAAGTATACTCATTGTCTCATTCCAAGCACTAGGTATATGGAAGTAAAAATTATTATTTACTTTAAAATACTATTTTAATAAAAGGATCACATTGTTTTTGAACCTGTGGATCTCATATTTTTAACCATTTTAACTATTATTATATACTTTTGTGGAATTAAGTAGGCACTGTAGTAACCAGGCAAGCAGTGCAGTTAATTATGTCTGATCTCCCAATCACTTCTCAGGAAACTGAGTGATGTCACAACAGTTAATCTGATTTTAAGGTTAGCTGGAAATGAGGACCATAATACTTTCAATTAAATGTGAAGAAGTAAATTAAGGTGTTCACCAGGATTTCAAAAATAATCTTTCAGGCTTCAGTGCTACAAACAAATTTTCTAGAAGAAAGAGAAATGGAGCAGAGAATGTGTGTTTTAATCCAAAAAAGTGATTTCAAGCTTTAGAAATTTTCTACCAGCTCGGGAAATAATTTTAGATTAATCACATCACCTCTATGCACAAAGATATGATTTTAAGTTTTCCTATTGAAATTGTTTAGAATTGAAAGGATCTCTCTGAGAATTCTGCAGTTCTGTTTTTGATATATATATATATATATATATATATATATATGCATAAAGAGGTTAATATTAAATATAATACTAAAATATCTAACATTTGCTTATATAATTAGAAGTAGAATAAGGTGCTGTGCAATACTGAAGGAACATTTCTGTACTCCTAATATAAAATGATTCTCTTTTCCATTTATTATCTCTTTCTATAAAAAGGTTAAATTAAAATATTCTATGTCCATCTTTGGCAATATATAGGATTATTGGAGGCATGGAATCTAAAATAAGTTTATTGATTTGCTATTCTCTTAGAAATATTATGATATTTAATTTATACATTTTATGTTGTTGAATAAAACCTAACAAATCACTCATGCAATAAAGCCAGTCGTTACTTACAAAAAATTCCACCAGGACAGTTCTGCAGAAGGATGAGTCATTATTCCCGTGTCAATAGTGTGATAGCCCACACTGAGGGAAGCAATCAAACCCAGTGTCTTCAGCTAGAGTCATTCCCACTGCAGAATTCCCTCACAAGAACGAGCATTTTAACCTGGTGACAGCTCACTCCAGCATTCTCTAGTCACTCACAATCCCTGGGTTCTCATGGCTGCTCTTCCGTGAACCCCATGGTCTTTTTCTTCAGGGAGCTACACATCCAACCCTTAATCACGATTTTGTTAAACAGCTAACATCTCTGTTATCCTGTTACCTACAGTGTGTGCTTGGTCTATGCCTAACCTGAACGGTAAAGTTACAAAGTGGTGTGTGTGTGTGTGTGTGTGTGTGTGTGTGTGTGTGTGTGTGTGTGAGAGAGAGAGAGAGAGAGAGAGAGAGAGAGAGAGAGAGAGAGAGAGAGAGAGAGAGAGAGAGGTCAACACTAAGTGTCATTACTTAAGACCCCATCCATTTTGATTTTTTTTTTTTTTTTTGAGACATGGACTCTCACTGGTTGAAACTTCCCTATTCAAGAAGACTGGATGGCCAGAAGTTCCAGGAATCTACCTGTTTATAATCTACTGGGATTATAAACTCATGCCACCACACTCAGCTTTTCACATGGATTTCCTGGGATGCAACATTTGTAGAAAGCTCTGCGGATCCAGTCTGGCTCACAATGATGTTGCTCAGTTTCCACATGAGCCTGAGCCTGATCCTCTAACCTTGATGGAACCTCCACTTCTTCAGTTCCATCACCATAAACAGTCATGTTCTAACTCTCAAGTCTACATTTTCCTGTCTGAAACTGGAGATCTTATTAGTTTTGTTACACAAGCTAGTAAGCTATTTACACTCCTGCTGAAGTTAGTTTTTTGCTGATTTCACAGGTCTCTTTTATGACATTACTTTTCAGCTACCAGAGATCAAAATCTCCTACTCTTTTGTCCTTTACCTCAAGGACATAAAGCTTTTGAGTTCAGTAGACTTCCATCAAGCCTAAGTGAGCTTTAGGAACACCAGTGAATCCTTTGGCTCTCAATTTTCTCTCTTGTAAAAAGGAAAAATGGTAGCCAACTGAACAAAATTAGTATTCATTGTGAGAATAAATCTTGGTTTAGACCGGCTGTCCAAAGATTTTTCACTGTGCTTCCTGCCCTTTTCCATCCAGCTGGTGTAATTATTTTTTCTTCCCCTCAACCACCCCATACCTCTTCCACACTTTCGCTCTGGTTTAGTTTTTAAAAGTACTAATTTTTTTGCCCAGGCTAGCCCAGAACTCCCTGCAGTTCCCACCCTAACCTAGAACTCCACCCTTGTTTTGGAAGCCAAGAATACTTTGTTTTCTGACTTCTTTATAACATAGCCCACCCACCTCATGGGAGGATTCATGACTCATGTTTTGTTTGTTAGGTCGTGCCATCAAGAGGGGACACATTGGTCATAGCTCTTCCCAAGGAATTCACAGCAACCCTAATGCTTAGCCTCACACATCTCATGCCTGGGTTGAAATGTTTAACACTTTTTGTTTTGATGTGTGTGTGTGTGTAAGAGAGAGAGAGAGAGAGAGAGAGAGAGAGAGAGAGAGAGAGAGAGAGAGAGAGAGAGAGAGAGAGAAAGAGAGAGAGAGAGAGAGAGGCGGGGGAGTTGGGGTGGTCTCTACAGTCAAACTAAGGGCCATGCGTATGCCAGGCAAACTTTGCGCTATAGAGCTATGTTGTACCTTTTCCCCCTCTTCTACTGCATTTAAATGCTTTGTAATCTCTAATTTCCAATGCCTCCCCCTTCAGAGAGTTTTCCTGATCTTTCAGTTAGACATAGTAACTCACATGTGTAAGCTACTTGGGACAAAATCCAACCTGTATATCCTTGGTAAAACAGACAGTTTCTACTTCAAAAGTAACAGACTGTAATGAGAATATTTGTGCTCAGACTCACATTTTATAAATGTTTATTTGATAAAATCTTGTAGGGATAGCTTCCTCTTGTCATGGGACACAACACAATTCTCTTTGTCTATGACCTTCAACATTCAAGTAGCATTTCTCTGTTTACCTGGGTCAAATCCTCCGTCACCTTCTAAAAAATTCCAAAAAAATGGAGTAACAAAACCTTAAAAGTGTCCTAATTCCTTCTTCTCACCCCATGTGGCCATCAAAGAGTTCCAACACTTGATTTTATATTTTCACTTGTTTTAAAATTTATCTTTACCTCTTTAATTAATGTGCTTATATTCATATTAATTTGTCAGTATGTATACTCAGCCAGTCCTGGTAGTTTAATAAAATAGTTTGAAAACTGAAGATGTAATACTTAATATATAGATTTTTACAGTAAAATATCAGGAAATGCACATATTACAAATTATTTGTAAAGCATAAAGCAACTAAAATACATAGTAATAGGCATTTGTCCTTAAAGGAAGGAAAAGATTTTTGATAATAAGACTTCGATCCAAGTCCACTCCAGTTTAGTTTTTGATTGCTGTTATTTTCTTTCTGAGATAAATAAAAACAAAAAAGATCAGGCTAATAACATTTTTTTGCTCATCTCGTTCATGTTATGACTCAACATCACACTAACTGCAATGACTGTTTGCTTATTAGTCATCTTACCCTATCCCTGCCTTAGGTATGGATATGAGCTGAGTCATTTGTGGCTTATCACTACTTTACAGAGTAAGTTCTGTTATTTCCACCTGACACATAAGGGTGCTGAGTTGCAGGGACTGTTAAATCGTTCACCATGTGTTACACAATTATCATGTTTCAAAGATGGAAATCAAGCCTTGGTGCTTCCAACCCTACTCCATAGCCTTTCCAAAAAGAGCATCAAGCCCAGGCAGGAATACATTATTTTCATGCCATGAGTCTCATATACTGACATGGTTTTCAATCTTATTTTGACCTCCAGCCTAGAAGCTGTCCAGACAGCTGAATGATCAATGACATCCGCCTACTGCCCCTGGGTATTCAAACTTCACAGTTTCAGGCCCAAATGTCCAAAGCTCAACCTGGTTTGTTTCCTTTCCTTCAACAGCATAGTGTCCACTTGTGCTGAAGAATGCATGGTTATGGAACAAGGCTTCTTTTTCTCCATAAAAAGAAGATATCTCTCTCTCTCACACACACACACACACACACACACACACACACACACACACACACACACACGAGTCCCTCATACTCATGTGCTGTATTTACACAAACCCGAAGCCTCATTAATCAAACTGCCTCCTAAACAACCCTTATCTTTTCCTTCCTCCTAGGATCATTGGTCAGAGAAGACCCTTCTCACTAGTATTTCTCATCCAGTGTGTGCTCTGCAAGCATGGCTTAGGTTCAGATGGCAGAGGTAAATTTCCAAATACCACATTGATATTTCAAATTCTTCCTAATCCAAGACAGTTGAAACCTTCCTATGCATTTAGCTATCTCTCCATGATTTTTGGTTTAGGATCAGCTTTTGTTTCTTTTGTTTTTGAGGGGGGATTATACAAATATGTATGGCCACATATGACATATGTACCTGTATATGCACATGTATGCACATGTGTATGCATGCATGCTATGGAACAATCTTTGTACAATGTAAATATGTATTACTCTCATTGGTTAATAAAGAGCTGACTGGCCTATAACTGGGCAGGAGAGACTGGGCAGGAGAGCCAGACTAAGAGGACTCTGGGAAGAAGGGCAGAGTCTAAAGAGTCACCAGGAGATGCCATGAGATGTAGAATGAGCAGGATGGTAAGTAAGTACATGAGGTAAAAAATTAATAGATTAATAAATAGATTAATAGAAATGGGTTATGTTATAAGAGTTAGCTAAAAACAAGCCTAAGCTATTGGCTGAGCATTTATAATTAATATTAAGTCTCTGTGATTATATGGGGGAGCAGCTGGTAGGACAGAAAAGTCCACCTGCAAATGTGTGAAGGACAAAAACTAATATAAAATGTCTTTCTCTGTTACTTTCTACCTATTTTTTTTTTTTTTTATTTTTTGAGACAGAGCCTCTTTCTGAACCTGGAGCTTATGTGTCTGCCAGGCTGCATGTGGCATGAGCTCTGGGAATCTGTCTCAGTCTTCCATGGCATCCTTCCAATGCTAGGGTTACAGACACACGACCTTGATGCTGGGGAAACTCAGGTCCTCTCCTCATACACCAACAGAACTATCTCTCTAGCCCCAGTCCTCGAGACTCTACCATAAAAAATACAATGCATCTTCTGTGTCTTGGGTTCACCAAACTCACTCTGCATATTGTCTGCAGTCATACTACACCACAGAGCTCCTTGTCTCCAGGGAATACTAAGCCCATATTTATGTTTGTGTGTGGGTTCTGTCTTCTAGAATGACTTTGTAACTCTGTTGCCTTCCTTGATGTCACACCACAGATTTGCACAGAATAACACTGCTGTGTTTTCACCCCTTCCCTTACCATTTATTTCTCTCCATCTAAGCATTAAATGAGTGCTTAGAATCACCCCCCACCTCACTCCACACATATCAACGTGGAATCTATTTGCTGTTCCAATTTCCAGTTTGAATTTTTATTAAAAAGTTTAAAATCTACTATATTTCATCTATTATTTTAGGTAAATATCATGATAAACATGACAAAATGAAATAAAATGTGATTAAGATTGATTGCAGTAAAATTATGGCTCAGATAATTTCTGTATTAAATTTAAATTCTTTTTCAGGCATATAGATATTTTCAAAATCCATAATATTTAAACACAAATTTTTGAAACCTGCATATTAAGTCAGTGCAAGGTAACTATGAAAACCTTCCACTGGATGTGCTGCACACACTGTCTGTATTTCATATACTGCTTTGACTTTGCTGCCTAATTCATCTTGAAGCCAGCAACAGGGTCCTAATGTGAGCAGACAGAGCTCCTGGCTGTTAGAATACTTTCCATCTTACTCATCTTCTTGTCCCTTGAAATGCCCATATTCAGGAGTTAATGCACAAAGGCCCAGCTAAAATGCAAATGAGTGTTCATTGTTAGCAGGAATGACTCAAAGGGGAGAAAAGAAAAAAAAAAAAAAACTACTAAAACCTTATCCACATCTGTCTGCCTCAGGCTAGAGTGCTGAGGGGAAATCCCATGCTTTAAAGTGAGAAACCCAGTTGTATTCTTTTCTGAGCAAACACTGGAGCACCTCTTTGCCCTATTCTCCTGATAACTCTGCTTAAGCACTTCTACTTTTATATCTATATTTATATCCTTTTGAAGTTCCTCAAACTATTTTCTTCAAATAAAGGGACTTATCACGTTTTAAAAAGGGTGTCTCAGTTTAGTGATCCAGACATCATGTGTAACAGATGACTTCAGCTCGGAAATGGAGCTGATCTGCACATACTCCTAACAATCTACCAAATGAAATTTCCTCTAGTAAAACATTGTGTGTCTGTCTAAGTAGAACAGACCTGGGAACAATTGTTTCCGCCAAGTCTATTCAGAGCTGCCTGCCTTAGCAGCAGTTAAAACTTCATCTATCCTGGTCCAGGCCATGGGAAGAAAGACACTGACTTCCTGTGTGGACTTGTCAGCCACATTTTCTAAAGAAACGATGTCATAAATCTCATCTTTAATTTAAAACACAAGAAAATCAATTCTGGATATTAAATTCACAATATTGATCTACTGTTTCTAAATACAAAGAATAAAAAGTTACCACAACCCACAATGCCTCTATAATCAGTTTTAGGCACCTTCAAAGCATATTCTAGTGTTAATTTCTCTTCACATTGTTTTACTTAAGGGAGAAGCAGGGAAGGAGAAAGGCAGATTATATCAAGATGATTTCAGTCTTGCCACAATTGAAGAAGAGGAAGAATCTGCTATTTGCGACAATTTTAAGCATAATATTACTTGTTTTCCTTTGTGAATTTCCTTAACTATAGGATTTATTTAAGGCAGCTTCTCAGTGAAGTCGTTACAATACATATAGCAAGGAGCTCAGAAATACAAGAAAGTAGAACTGAAGACAGGGTAAATCAAGTTAAGTTTCCAGTAACTTCTGTTTCATCACTAAGAACCTCAGTTTGAGGAAAACACTCTGTTTCAGGGAAAACATTTGAAGAGTCATTAGATACCACATGAGACATTCAATAGATCATTGGCTCTGATAGTTTGCAGATAGGTTAGCATTTCTAACAGGATCCTGTCATGTATTTTGAAGTCCTGTGGAAACTTTGCCTGCAGCACAACTCAATTACAATGTAGAGATGAGTCAAGGCACATTGTAGAGGTGTGACGTCAGCTCCACCCACGTGATGACAATAAGCCAGCATTTCATTTCACTTAGTGGGACTGTTCATTCATTCTCAAAGTTAGACATACATACATAGTCACTGCCCCCCGTTACTCTAGAATCTACCTTGACATTGCTTCTAGATGGAATGAGTATATGAGCCATAAATTAAAGTTAATCAAGAATTAAATACAAAACAAAAACACACAGCCAACCTTGGAGTAGGTTGACCGATTACTTATTACATTTTAATTTACCTGAACAAATGTCAGATTCTCATGATGTAATTTAAATTTTTGCTTTGATCAAGAAAATTATTTATTTAAAAAGAACTATCAAATTTTAAATTACTTAAGTTGCCTTAGTGAATTGATCATTTGATTTCTGGTAAACAAAAGAAAAAAAAAGCATATAGAGAATCGATTGTTCCTGAAAATTTTCACTAGTGAGAATATAAATATTTAGAGTGTCAATCACTTGTCTAGTAGTGCAGTTGGCATTAAGTCTATCAAATCTGTTGTGGCGACCCTTTAATATCTCAAAAATGGCATCTGAAAATATAGCCCAGTGATAGAGCACTTCTACAGCATGCAAGAAGTCCTGGGTTCTGTTCCTAACACCAGAGTAAGAAAGTCTCAAAAAGATCATTAAGGTACCTAATCATCATTTGTTTTGATTAAAAGATTATGTATATAAAAACAACTGCATTAGAAATACCATATAACACATCTGCCCAACATCTCTTTTCTTCAGTTGTTTTCTAGTGTCATGAGAATTTATTTTTTTGAACATACTCACCCTTCCCCATTCTCCCATGTTTCCTCTGCCCTGTCGCCTATCCACACAACTCTGTTCATTTCTCATCTTTATAACTGACTGAGTCCAGTTTTGGTTGTCCATGTGCTCTTGGGTGTGTAGCCTTCCAGTGGAATATGGTCTATCTACTAAGGGCTTCCTCTCCTATTCTTACCAATTGTCAATGACTCCTCAGCTGAAGACAGTGCTGTCCACTTCCCTCCACGTTGGGATTATATCTGTAAGTCTGAGATTTCAGGGCTCTGAATAGTACTTATTCTTCTTATAAGGTTTTTGAGAAACAAAATTTTAGTGTGTTTTTAAAACTTTAATTCTTTATTGTAGTTTTATTTCCCTCTGTTGAGAGTTATTAATTGTAACAACTTTAAATTCCTTGAGTACATTTATAACAGCTGTCTGAATGTTCTTATAGTGTAAAGTATGAAGCAGAAAACAATGGACCATCAGGAAGATATTTACTTATTTTTGCTACAATAGAAATGATTGCCATCTTAAAAGTATCAAAACTATTAGATACACACACACAGAGTTTCATTTCTATTCATTGACATTTTGTTGTATATAGGCAAAATTTTGGTGTTTCTTCACAGGCATGACGTATTTTTTTTCTGTTAAATGGAGTCTAAATTATTTTAACTTTGACTTTTTATTTAGAAATATATACTGATAGTTATTTCACATTTTATATTATCATCCACTTTCATGGTTGAGTAAGTACTTCATTTTGTGAATGTATTACTGTGTATTTTTTCAAGAAAATTATCCACAGACTCAAACCCATTTTATCATCTGTAGCCACTGTTCAAAGTTTGATAAAGCAGGATCATGACCTTTAATTGTTTCTGTCAGTAGATATTTTATCTTTTTTCTCTTTAACTTTATTGTCTTCTCATCATTTTTTATTATTGTTCTTCATAATGGATACTGGCCTAATTTTTTAATGTTTCTGTCAATATTTTTATATTTAAAAATATATTAACTGCCTTCCCCTTTTACTCAATTAGTATTATATACTTATTATTTTTCTGTTCTTTTAGTTCAATTTATTTTTGTGTCTGTCTTTAAGTGGTAAATTTATTTCTGTCCCATGTCCATTATTTATATCTGATTTTATGAGAATTTTTCTGATTAGTACTTTATTAATATCATGTAAGTTTGGATGTAGTGTTGACCATTCATTTCTGGAAATTATGAATGTCAGATTTTCATTTTCCTTTTTCCTTAAGATGTATACTAGTGTGGTATTACATAGCACGATGACTATATACAATGATAATATGGTATTTATTTCTAAAAGTTTGGAATATACTGTTCATCACAAAGAAGTGGCAAAGAGAAATAGATTGACTCTGCTTTAAACCTTACACAATAGCCTGGAAATGAACGTTACTATTTTTAATAAGATTTATATTTGTTATTTGTGTGTGTGTGTGTGTGTGTGTGTGTGTGTGTGTGTGTGTGTGTGTGAGTGTAGTCCCTACAGAGGCTAGAAGAGGATGATAGATGCTGCCCTGGAGCTACAGTTACAAGTGTTTGTGACCTGCCTGATGTGGGTGTTGCTAACAGAGCTTGAATCCTTTAGAAGAGTTCTTAACTGCTGAACCACCTCTCCAGCTTCCAAAGATATAATTTTTTTCTTTGTTTTCTTTTATTTTTTTTTATTTTACAATACTATTCAGTTCTATATCATAGCCACAGATTTCCTTGTTTTCTCCCTTCCTGCCCCCTGAATAGGTGAGAGGGTGGCCAAAGATATAATTTTTGACAATGTAGAACACACATGCCTCTAATACATGTCTGGGCCTTAGGTTCAATTCCCAGCATACATTTGAAAGAAAATAAAAATACTAGAAAGCAAAAAGCACTATATAATGTATACACACATCATATGGTCATTCAAAGACATGTTTAAAATTTATGCTCTATAATGAGAATTTCAATATGCATTTGTAATATATCTCATTTACTGCATTTTTGCCCTTTCTCTGTATACTTATCTTTGAGTGATGTTGATATATTACAGTAAGTTTTCTGTTTTCCTTGCCCTGTATCTTAGTCACTGTTCTATGGCTTCGAAGAGAAACCATGACCAAGGCAACTCTTATAAAAGGAAGCATTTATTGGTGGGCTTCTTAAGTTTCAGGGGGTTAGTTCATTATATCTTATCTGCTTTTCCACGCAAAAGCAGACATGCCTCTGGAGCAGTAGCTGAGAGCTTTACATCCTGATCCACAGTCAGCAGGCAGAGAGGCAGAGAAAAAGCAGGATGTGCACTCCCAGTGACTTACCACCTCTAACAAGAACACACCTCCTAATCTTTCCAAACAGTTCGCCAACTGGGGACTAAGCGTGCAAATATATGAGCCCTTGAGGGCCTTTCTCATTTAACCCCCACACCCCACCATTGTAAGTCTGTTGAATATAGAGTCAAAATAAAAAATTTATTCCTTTAAGAAGAGTTGGCATGTCAAAAGTTGAATAAATGGTATGATAAGCTCAGCCTTCCATTTTTTTTTTTTTCTGAGACAGGGTTTTTCTGTGTAGCTTTGCACCTTTCCTGGATCTCACTCTGTAGACCAGGCTGGCCTCGAACTCACAAAAATCCACCTGCCTCTGCCTCCCAAGTGCTGGGATTAAAGGTGTGTGGTACCACCACCCGGCTCATGTCTTTCTTAACTCATCCTAGGACATCACCTTAGAATCCACATTCTTATATTGCTTTCAAACACCTGTTAGCTTTAAACATTTTTAAGTTTATTTATGTATATATGTGTTTATTTATTTATTTTACATGTATTGGCTCCATATGTTTTCTCAGTGTGCATGGAAGAACCTGCAGAAATCAAAGGAGAGTGTCATGTCCTTGGAACTGTAGTTACAGACTGTTGTGTGCTGTCTTGTGGGTGCTCGGACAGAACCCAGGTCCTCTGTGAGAGCAGTAAGTGCTCTAATCTATTGAGTATCACACCATCTCCAAACTGGTAGCTTTCCCCCCTTGATTGGACTGCCTATCCTTTCCCTGTGACTTCCTCTCATCTCCCCAAGCTTCTACAGCCCTCTGCCTCCAAATACTGTGAAGCCCCATCCTAGTCTACTTGCAGACAGTTTCTCCATCCCAGGTTCCAAAAACATCACATAGAATTTCATGAAGTTCTTTGTTTCATTTCTTATTTGTGTGTCTGCCCATTTGCCTGTTTTCTATGAGCGTGTGTATGTGCATGTTCACGTGTATGTGCGTCTGTGTTTGTGTGTTTGTGATATATATACATGTACATGGTTGAGTATGAGTATATTTACATATTGAGGCCAGAGGTCAATATCAGGTATTCTCCTCTATTGCTTTTCATCTTATTTTTAGAGAGAGTATCTCTCAATGAATTGGGAACTCATATACTTGTAAAAATGATTCTGAGAGCTCATTCATGGTGTAGAAAGCTGTCTACAGGTTGGGCATTCCTGATCTAAACACTCTAAATACAGAAATATTTTGAGCATTGATACAATGTCACATGTATTCACTACAAATAAACTTTAGTACATACACAAATTATTAAAATAATCCATAAAATTGCATTCTGGTTCTATGTGCTAATCACAAAAGGTTGAATTTTGTGTGAGAACTGTAGTCCATTCTTATGACATCTCATTATACACATGCACCCATATCCTGATTTAATGTGACACATCTTAATTACAGTTTATCCTTCTCTAGGACAAAGTTGCTTCCTTTCTTAACTCCCACCAAAAAAGCCCATGTGTGCATCCAGGGAACATGTTTATTAGCCTAATGGAATAACTATGCTTCCTATTTACTCTTAGACAAATTTCAGAGAGTTGAATAATGTCAACAGATAGTTTGGGGCTTGTTTATGGAAAAGACTATCTCACTCTGTATGCAACCCTGTGACACATAACACAATGGCTGTTCTGGTGATCTGATTCCCTGAATCCCATTTTAAGATGCTTTCTCCAGGCAATATTCAATAGTTAGGCATCAGTTTCTGAGGGGTTTTTCCTCTTGTAGGGCAACTGTGACAGGTTTTCCTTACCCTAATGATTTTTTTTAAGTGAACGAATTTGAAGATGTTACTATTTTGATGTTATTTTTTATTCTCAAATCCTTTTAATTAATTTTGTTGGTAGCTATTTTAAACATTTTAATTATCTAGACTTGTACCTATTGACCATGGAAGCTAATACCAGCCTTGTATATCCTTTATTGAATTAAAGCAATTACTTATGCAAAGCTTCTCTGAGGTAATAATTTCATATTGCATGATAACATCTCTCATTCTCACACTGGCAACTGGGAAGGCAGACATGTTTTATCCCTCTAGCTCTGTTGTCCTTCTGGCTAGCCCATCCACAAAGCATTTACCAATCCACTGGCTTTCCTCTGAGTGTAATGACTTTCCTTGTACTCTGTTAAAAAATATATCCCCACAAATCAAGGAGGAGCAGATTCTAACTAAGTGGCTGAGAAGATTTACATTCTATTGCTAACCCGGTTATTACTCTGCTGAAAACCCCATAGCATCAATATAATGAATCCCTCAACTTCCGCAGCTAGCACAATTTTTCTTCCCAACCTCATTGGCTCCCAGCTTTCTGCTTGACCTTTTACAATCTGCGTGCAGCAGAACTTCATTACAACCTTTTAATGATGCACAAATGGTGCACCACACCAAGGTCACAGAAGACCCTGAGTGAAAGCTTTTCAAACACAACCAGAATAGATGAGACCACATTCACAAGGGAGAACAACCTGATGGAGGGATCAGAACTTAGGATTCCATATGTCTCCCGAGGGCTGCTAACACAAAATATTGACAATGTGGTAAGTTGAATAACTACTTTCAGTGAGCCTTTTCTTAGAGGAAAAGAACCTGATTTCCCAAGCTATACAGGGCTAACGGATTCTAAATGGATCTTTCTGTGTTCTATCTCAGTGCTAGAAGGATAATAGCTTTTGAGTTCAACTCAGACAGGTTTCATTATGTAACTCACAGCATGATGAAAACTCAAGAATCCAACACTCATACATTTTTCTTTATCAGCTTGAGCCAGCAAAGGGTTCCTCGGAATCATTGTTACCCAAGTTGAGAACGTGAAAAGCAGCAAATTACAGCATGGCTCTCTATATGATTGGCTGCCTGGAAGTTTAAGAATCCAAAGCCATAGGAATTTGGAGGTTGAATTGTAGGGCAGAGTGGGAGGGAGACTGAAGAAGAAAGTGGAATTTGATTCTGATCAGCAATCTCCTTCGAGAAAATGAGTATTAGCTTGGGAAAGGAGAGAGGAAGATAAACGTTAGTTACCTTTGCTCCAAATTCTATTCAAGGAGAACAAAGAGGGCCATAAGTCCTTATTTCGGACTTATATCTTCTTTCGGTAGTATTAAGCCCTGAGATGTTTCCTATTTCCTCTTTTCCTGTCCCCATTCTTCATTTTAACTTGAACAGTTTAAGTCACATAGCTTGGGCTATTGAACGAATTAGCTATGAGACAAAATACCTTGATTAGTGGCCCAACCTTGGGTAAATAGTTATTATTCCAGTCCACTCATCACACCACTGTCTCTAACTACTTTATCAGTTTTTAAACTTTACATTCACTACACGACTGAATAAACATGAGCTGAACAAGGATGACAACACAGATGTATTAAGGTGCACAAGGCCTCGACACTATGCAAACCATCATGGCCAGCTAAGGAACGCTGAGAGTGGGAGGAATTGTCTTCCCCAGGGAAGAGCGCACCAACTGGTTCTCCAGTACATAATGGTCAGCTCAGAAAACAAGCATACACGTAATATTATCCAGACTGAGCAGGTCGTATTTATGTATTTAGGAATATATATGTGCACACATATACATACATGAATGAAACAGCAATTAATGAAAAAAGAGGCCATGATGTGAAAGAGCACAAAGAGAAGTATATGGGAAAATTCAGAGGGAAGAAACAAGAGGATGAAATTATTTAATTATATTTTATTCTCAAAAAGTAAAAATGTAATATTTATTTTCACTTCATCATTTATCATTATGATAATATGTAGTTCATATAGTATCATATTAAAGCACAATGTTTTAAAATTTTATTGAATTTAACTTTGTGTATGTTTGTGTTATCATGGACATGGGTGCACATACATGTGTACACACATATGCCTGGAGGTCAGAGGTTAAAAGTAGATGTTGTGCCTCAGCAGCCATCTTGGCTTTTGTTTGGTTTTTGAGATAGTGTCTCTTTCTGGGATGTAGGTCTTTTAAGTGTACCTAACTGGTTGATCATTGAGTCCCAGGGATCCTCCCGTCTCTGCCTTTTTAGTGCTGGAACCACAATAGCCTTCCATTTATCTCCTTCTTTCATTAATGGAGACCACACTTAGGCCCCCTTACATGGGGAGTGCTCTGTTGATGGAGTCATCTCTCTAGTTTGTAGCTTTGCTTGTTTTTGGCTTTGAAGCTGCTGAATTGAAGACCTCTATAGAACATCGCCAATTCTGTTATTGTCTTCAGCAAAATTATTTCTGTGACTTCCTTCCTCCAACTCATCCATACTCCCAAAGAGCAAATATAGGAAACCACAAGCATCAGAAATTGGTTCCACATCTAGCCGACCCTTGACTCCTAGTACACGCAACAGAGCAAGGGTGTTGGCAATGTTACCACATGTCAATTATATATTAGAAACCTGCCAGACATCAGAACTTAGCACCATTCCTTTCAGTTCCTATCTGTTAATAACAGCTCTTTAAATGTGATATAATTAGAAGAATTAGATATCATAGCCTCTTGCTCCAAGCTAACCACTTCACAGATCCCAACCAATTATAATTGTGTTCATCAAATAGCATCTGACTTGGTTTTGACATTAAGGAGAATCACAGATGCCCATTTTACTAAGAAAATTCAAAATAACAGTGAGAAATGTCTATTAATTTAAAGAGTATGTGGGTTTTTCCAAAGGTTTGGCAGGGAAGGTTATTTGGTTGAGCCTATAATATTTGATAGGGTATAAAACTGAGACCAGAGATGGATGCATTTAATATCCTATTCACAAATTTGATCAGTTAAGACCTTGCCTCCCACAAGCCTTTCATTTATAGTGGTTTTATTCTTAAGCCATCCCATCCTATCGGCATTAAAGCATTGTTAAATGGCATTCTGATGACTACCTTTCTGTGCAAAGTCGTCTTTAAAGCTGTGGCAACCACAGCTTTATTTCATCATCTAAGCCAATGCCGGGAATGGAGTGATCTATTTACTAGATTAACTAGCTGGGCGAGCTCAGGAAGAAATGCTAGATTGTACCATTTACTGTGTTGGGCTCTCTGCCATCAGCCTCAGGGCCCTAGCAGTGGGACGGCTGGCAGCTTTGGGAGAGAGCACAGATGGAGAATAATTGAGGTGCCCAGTTAGTACCAGGCACACTATGGAAGCTCAACAAAGTATTAAACACTGATGGAATCAGTTTCTTTTCTGCCCCATACAGCTGTTCTGCTCCTGCATGAATGTATTGGTACGATGGATTACTGACACTCCATACTGAAGCCTGCAGGGTTGAATTTAAAAGAACTGGCATTTATTGTAAGAGTTCTCAGTACTTGCCCAAGGAGATACTGAACTTAGGACAATAGAAATTAAATATAGACAGGGAATCCTGACAAATTTCCTGCTTTATGTATTTAGAAATAGAAATGCCTCTCAAACCATCTAAACAGTACTGAGTGGAGTACTCTAAAGTGTATTTTGTGCAATTACAGAAAGAATGAGCCTACATAAAGCTGCCCTTACATATTAAGAAAAAGAAGGCCACCTAAAATTAAACATTATATTATCATTATTATTATGTATTTAACATATAATCAAAATTAATGATGATAATACCTAAGTGGTTTTTGATAGCACTGAGAAAGAAGGAAACAAGATGAAAGGCAAGATCTCTCTATCTGTGTTACAGTGTAGACTCCCAGTGTTCTTTTCCAAGCTCTCTGAAAGCAAGATTCTTCTGTGACAGAATGGGAAGTGTGTCCAATTCATGCAGTTCCATCTAATTCAACTGAAGCAGGTACTCTCCAGGGTAAATGCTTTACCTCACCATAAAATTTCATTACACAATGTGTCACAACAATGGGAAAGCAAATGGAGTTAAAGAAGTTAAGTTTTCATAATTCTAAAATGTCAACTGTGAAAATAAAAACTGGCTCTCCAGCTAATTCTGCATGCACAGACTGCGTCTGCGTGAATAATGCTATAAACGGCTCCAGACTCATTCCCTTGACAAAGGAAGCATAGAAAATACTGGTAAATACATTCTTACCTGTCTCGTTGCCACTTGCCATCTGTATTGTGACTGCATATCCAGTCACTTCATTGCAAAGGCGAAGAAATCATCTTCGCTACAACTGTCGCTTCCCCAGAAAGCACAGGAAATGCCCTGGGATGACGCCAAGTCTACATATCATGGACTTCCTTGACTATGTGACTCTAGGAGGACTTCTCAGCCTCTAAAACTGCTTCCTTTCCACTATAAAAAATGCAGGATTCAAGAAATTAAATCATACATGCTTCAAGAAGAGTTAGCTTTTAAAAGTTATTCTCATGGAACTCACTAATTTTAATTCCCTGGACCATGTAGTAAGTTTTCTTTTCTGAGGGGAAGGTCAGCTCTTCTCATTGAGTTTTGGGAGTGGCTGGAAGGCTGAGGGATAAAGAAACATTTCCGGGTGAGTCAGATGAAACAGAAATCAATGGGAGAATCAGTAGGTGAGTAAGTCTGGCCATCAATGCCCACACCACACCTGAGCCAGGCTCATTCACTTTTCCGAGTAGCTGCATTTGCTTGAACAACATAGACACGGAGGAGCAGAAGGCTTCATTGAGGTTGTGTGTGTGTGTGTGTGTGTGTGTGTGTGTGTGTGTGTGTGTGTGTGTGTGTGTGTGTGATAGCACAGCCTTGCCTTTCTGCCTGACTCCTGGAGACTTGGGGCTATTCAGGCAGTATGGTGTTTTCCTGATGCTTTTTCAGATTCACAAAAATCCCTCAGGTACTGCTCTCGCTCTCTACTAAATATCGCAGGAGTGTTCACACACATCTAATTACTCAGAAGTTTTCTCCTCCACTAACAAAAACAGTATTCTGATGGATCTGCAACTCTAAATTTTGTTGTGATAAAAATACTCACGTTATGACTTACTTCTCTTCTCCTCTAATTACAATTTAAGGCCAATTTAAAAGCAATTAAGTTCTTGAGGTTTCCCTCCCTCAGTCTGCCATTAATAGGTCCTAAATTACAAGACCATCAGAAGCCTGAGAACATTCATTTACAGTCACAATACTTTCAGTACGAGTTGTCATAAAATTACAGAAGGCTAACGGAATGATTGGATGTGATTACGTGGGAGGAAAATAAGACCCAACTGAAAATGTCAACTAGCAAGTAATTAATCATAACATAGAAAATGAAAATATATGGATATATGATGCTTAAAGTTAGACTATGAATCATAAAACAGTGTCCCTAAGGGAATTGAAGCAGCAAAGATGAATTAGCGCCCCTTTTAGTAATCTGATTGAGTCCTATTTACCATAATAAGTGACAAGGCTTCTCAATTTATTAAAATTGCCTGAAAGGAGACTGGTTTCCTTAAGTTTGAAATATAGTGCTTGAGCTTATTTTCAAATGACATACAAAAATTAATGTTTTTAAAATAATTCATTGCAAGGAAAAATAACAGGAATAGCCATTTATCTTTGAGGAGCACTATGAAAATCCTATTATGTATGTTGAAAGGAGAGATAACTCTAAATGGGAACTTAGAATTCTCCATGCTGAAAATCCTTGCCCAATGAGAGAATCAAAGTTCCACCATTGTATAAGACCATTATGGTCCTGAGCTAATACAAAATGATAAATTGACATGTTTGCTAGAATGACATGAGGACATAATAATTGTGTACTATACAATTCTGGAAAGGGAAATATTATACTTAGATTTTGCTTGATCAGAGACAATTGGTTGTAATCTACTTCTAAATATAATAAAGAAAACAAATTCAGTGTTCACCATTACTGTGTATACATACCTGACATTAAAATGCTGTTAATTTCAGGGCTAAGATTATGGCTCAGTAAATAAGATTGCTTGTTATGCAAGCGTGTGTACCCCAGTTCCAATCCTCAGCACCCATCCGCCTGATATGGTCACATGGTCCTATAACCTCATTGTTGTGTGAAGACAGACAGATCCCTGGAGGCCACTGCTCTGTCAGCCTAGCTGAAATGGTGAGCTCCAGGTCCACCAAATCTGCTTATTAAGGAACAAGGTGGTACGCAATAGAAAAGATGCCTGAGATCTTCCTCTGACCTCCAGATATACAGTTATGTGTATAGACATTCAAACACCAGCATGCGCACGCACACACACACACACACACACACACACACACACACACACACACACACACACACACACGCACATACAGGGAGAGAATGAGTAAATTTTTATATATAACATTAAGGAATAATAAGTTTAGTGTGGGAGTGGTAATTGACATTTATTGAGTGCTTATACTGTGTCAGATATTATTGGGTGTGTTTTAAATGTTTATTTATTCAATTCTTACTCCAGGCCCTGAGATAATTTATATGGATACTTGTTGCTCTGTTCTAGTAGCAGTTTGAACTCATTGCATTGTCTCCAGTTATTATGTAGGACCTGTGGATTCAACACAGCAGTGAATCTTCCCGCAGTGCCCCAAATCTCTAATGATTTCGCAGTCCTAAAAATTAAGTGCACAAGCAGCCTCCTCTAGATTTCTCTTAAGCTTTATCTGCCACAGGCTCCACATGATGTACAAGGCAAACCACAGGTCTTTGATGGGACTGTAATCTAATTCTTTTCTGCAGTGTGAAGTTGCTGATCCTCTGTACTACCCCAAGACCAGTTAAAATAGTACTTTCAGTAATACCTTGACCACTTCCCTTAACCAGAATAAATACTTCCTGCTCTGTGGTGCCTTAACTTACACGTCACTTGGACTATTGGATGGTTTACTTATTCACGAAGTACATTTAATATTAACAATGACCACTAGGCAGTGAAAGAACAGACATGCTTTGCTTTAAAAGTGGTCCTCTTCATAAAGATAAGCCCACATGCTTGGGTGCAGGGAATGAGTATTGTTAATGTATCTGATATGTCACCATGTAATAACAGACTGAATTGTAGTAGTAGGGGGCTTTCTGCAGGAAATGACACCAGGGTTTGAATTTCACCATATGAGGAGGAAGTCAGCAGGAGAAGAAGCAGGGCTTTTTCTAGGAAAGAGAAACCATGGGTGAATGGCAGAGACTCTGCCTGGTTGGAAATTCTAAGCATTTGAAGACAGCATTGCTTGGAAGACAACGTTCTCCAACATGTAACCAAATTATCTTTAAGAGTAAGCTCAAGCACAGCAGGCAGGTTTAGGACCTTCCTGGCAGTGTCACATGGCTGTCACATGGATGCATCAGTGATTTACAGTGCCTTTGACTATGGGCTACACTAGTTTTCATCCTGTCAGGAGGCCTGAGCAGCAGCAGTACTGGGCATAAGCAAACAGTAAGGATGAATGTATCTAGTGGATTGACAATGAAAAAAGCAAACCAAAGGAACTGGTCCTGCAACCGCAGTTCAGATTGCCTGAGCTTTAGGTGGAGGGGCAACAGGACACCTAGGTAGAGAAGAAATGGAGGGGCAGCATGAGAACTCAGCACCAACCCCATCTAAATCCTTTCCTTAAGACTGCAGATTCTTGGACAGTAACTGATTTTATTTTGTATAGCATTGCAGCTGCCCAAGACTTCTCTACAAGATAATTTTGAGTCAAAATTTGTAGTGTGTGTGTGTGTGTGTGTGTGTGTGTGTGTGTGTGTGTGTGTGTGAATTATCCCATAGCAATATTCCAGCTAGATTCATATAGCAGTTGAGACTCTTTCAATGTATTAAAGCAAACTTGCTGTTTTGAAACACTTATGTAGTTATACCACATAAGCTAATTTTCCATTTTTTTTTGATTACCTCAGAGCCAGGCACCAAGAAACCACTATGAAAAAAGAGAAATTCCTTCTATCTGGTTGCTCATTACTCTGACTGAAGAGCTACTTGATGACATCAAACCTATATTTCATACTTAAGCTATAATTTGAACATTTTCAATATTTTATAAGATCTTGCAAATTTTTATTGTAAAAGTTCTAGTTATCATTCTAAGACACCTTCAATTTTATAATCTTGTTTAGATTCTTATTAGATGTAGTAAAATAAACAGAAATTAAGAAAGTTACCATGATGGGGGAAAGATGCTCTCCCTGGCCCAACCCCCCCCCCCACCCCACCCATCAATGTCTAAGGCAGGTGGGAGAGCTGTCCCTGAGGCCTATGAGTAGGAGAGCTTCCCCTGACCCCCAACAGCTGCAACACTTCTGAGAGCAGGCCCTGCACTTCACTTGGGCAGTCCAACAGTGTCAACCCCATTGGTGGAGTGTGGGTGATCCAGCCCCAAAGTTGTGAGCATGGGAGAGCTGTCCTCATTGCTCATCTGTCATGTGGCAGCATGGGTTGGGGAGAGATGGCCCTGCTACCTATAAATGCCTGAGGCAGGTGGAAGATCTGGCCTTGAGGTCATAAGAGCAGGAGACCTGTCCTTGCCCCTCATCAACTGCAGCACTTGGAAGAGTGGCCATGCCTGGACAACACAGTAGAGCTGTCCCTGAAGGTGTAGGTGTGGGAGAACTGACCCTGAGGATGTGAACGGGGAGAACTTGCCCCACCCCTTGCTCATCTCTGCAAGTGGTGAACTTGCCAGGGCAATGCAGGAGAGTTTACCCTATATGGGTGAGGGAAAGGGAGAGATGGTGGGCTGACCAACCCTGCAACTACCCAGGCCCAGAACCAGGGTTTTAAGTTGGCCCACCCAGTATCACCTGATCTGTGATCTCCTGGAGCACATGAAGGAACTGGTCTGGTCCTGCAGACCCAACACTACAGGATCTCCATAACATAGGCAGCAACAGGATAACCAACAGGAGTGACAGTGATGGCCCATCATTGATAGTGTAGCAGAAACCAGAGGCCTCAAACCAGACCAATGACTCATTGCAATGAAGACTTGTAAGTAAATATATATGGATAAAAGTGTTTACTGTGTGATTCACTGTTTCATACCACAGCTTCCATGATGAAACAGATTTTTCTTTTTTCTTTTATTTTTATTTTTTATTTTAAATTTTATTTTATTTTGGGGAGAGGTTGTAAGGGCAGTGGGCAGATATGTAGGGATAGGGAAATGAATGGGATGGAGATGCATGATATAAAAGACACAAAGAACAAATACAAAAGGAAAGTTAACAAAAGAAAGTTACCATGAATTAGACTTTAATAATTACAAAGGAAGCCATATTCCTAAAGGAATATTCCTAAAGGAACCAGTAAATGTTTTTCTCTAATAACTGGACTTCCTTTCATGAGCTGGAAGACAGAAATAAAGGAAGGATTACAGAAGAAAACGAGGACAAAATGGAGAAAGATTAGATAATAGCAATAAAAACAGAGAGGGGCTTCTTGGGGATAGACGAATAGTTATGGACAAGAAAAACAATTGCCACACATTTGTCACCAAGGTTAGGGTTAGTGGTTCACAGAGTCCCACTGGTTTAATTCAGTGTTCCCAACTATCCGAAACAAACGGAAGAAAATGTAAATATTATGTCCAAATTACATAAATGTGTCAACTACAGATGATGCATTTATCGTCAGGAACATACTATGCTCATGACAAACTGTCTACAGAGATTAAAAGATGTAGAGTTGACCAGCTGTCTTGATCCACAATTTGAGTCTGTTGGTCATTTTCAGTCCATTTTGTTATCATAGTAGTTCTGAGATATGAGTATAGAATGGCAGTTTACTTCTACTTTATTGAAGGACACTCAGGAGTGTCGAGGGACTGACCTCAGGTCTCATGAGCTTGTGAGTCTTAAATATGGCAGACTCACAAAAAAGGCTTTTTTCCTTTTTCTTTCTTTCTTTTTTTTTCCCCCTTAAATCTCTGGAGTTCCTTCTTCCAGGCAGCACTATCATCCTAGAATGTTAATATTGCTCTGACAAAAGGTGAGTCCCTGAAAAACAAACGAAAATTGCCCATGTACTGTACAGAAAGCAAGGTGACAAACAACTGTGTGTGTGTATGTGCATGTGCGTGTGCATGTGTGTGTGCATGTTTGTGTGTGCATGTGCATGTGTGTGTGCGTGTGTGCATGCGCCCATGTGTGCTAGCCCTCACTGGATACGGTAGTGATTAGCTGGCTTCTAAACATTCACTGCCCTGCCTCCTTTGTTAGAAGCATTTTTTTTGGTAGAAAGAACATTGCCATTACTTGCAAGAAGCGGTTGGCACTACCGATTAAGCCAAATTGAGCATCCTCTTACAAGGCTATTGACTGTGAATTTCGCTGTCAAATTTCCAGTACTGAAAATTTACCCGGATCTCTGCCATGACTGCTCCTGACAAACAAGCTGATGCTGTGGATTCAGAGAGAAGGTCCACGTGCCTCACTTCTGTCTGATTAAAGATGAACGAGATGAGAAGGTAAATAAATGCTACAGTAAGATATTGGCCACAAGGCTCTTCTCACACAAACGTAGTTGGTTCCGTTTGATTTTATTGCCATACTTAAATACACCTGTATATCACCCCTTTAATGCATTGAGATATACCCTACACTAAGAAATGACTATTGAATGCTGCAGGTGAAACATGTGCAACTTAGAAAATGAACAAGTTGTAGTCAACTCTGAGTCATGTAATTTTTTAAGTTGGTGTTTTTTATTATCCTAAATTATGTGTTGTCAATATTTTTCTTGCTTAATTAATGTAATCTCATCAATTATCTTACGTGTTCTTCAATGAAGTCTCCAGATAAAATGATTAACATTTGTGTTTTGTTTTGTTTTTAGAAAAGAAGTCAAATACTTGTTTTGAAAAATGGAAAAGTCCCAGAGTCACCTGAGCATGTCCAATGTCAGCATCTCAGAGTGACCCTCCAGCAATTGCCTCTACTCAGCTCATGCCCTGGTGTCCTTCTCAAAGCAAGGGGACAACTCCATTTTCTGTTTCCCACTTGGCTCACTTAGTGAACTGGCTCTGGAAAGAAGAAGCCTAGAGACAGAACACTGCAGGTGAAACAGGAAATCAACGTTTGACTGAAGAATTGCTCTGGAGTTTGTGAGCCGGAGCGAAGTTGAAGCTGATTATGCTAGTAGAGTAACTAAGTCCTCTGTGATGTTTTCTCAATGCTGAAAAGGCAGAGAACCAACCGTCCACAGCTATTACTGCCACACATACAGATCTACTTCTCTTCTCATTTATCTCTCTCACTGTATCTGCATTCAGACAAAGAGAAATTAAAATGGAACAAAAGCATAGAAGTCTTGTATAATATTAGAGGGACCAGCCTTAATATTATACATCCCAGGGGCTCAGGAGACAGAACTACTAATGGCGAGGACTATTTTCAGGAAATATAATCTCAGCACACCGAGTTCTATAGTCCACTTGCTTTAATTCCTCTGGCATAACATCCTTTATACACAGCTTCAGTTCTGTTCTCATGTCTAACTCCTTTTTTGCCTGATTTCTCTATATTTATCTACTGTCCCCTCTAGGTTCTATCTTTCCCCTATCAGCTCCTCTCACATCTCCTCTCTCATCTGGCTCTTCCTCATCTTGTTCTTCCCCATCTGGCTCTTCCTCGTCTTCCATCTCATTCCTCGAGTCCTCTCTTTTAGCCCTCTAGTTCTTCCCCATCTCATTTTGTTCCTCTCAAGTTCTTACCCATCTAGTTCTTCCATTCTCTTTTCTCTTCTCCTCTGCCTCCTGGAAGTCTCGGTATATAAAGGGAGGGTCCGAGCTAAATTGTGTAGAACTATTACTTAACGTCCACCTCTCCTAGGCGGTGTCTCCTTGTGGAATTTACCATAAATCAGGAGACTTGCATGTGGGCTGTTATCATTGTTAGTCCACCTGGGACTAACAATGGGCGCCCACCTGGGTGGTGTTTCCTGTAGTCCTTGAAAGTGGCCAAGGGAGATAATCTGATTCCAGAGAAAGCCTTTCCTGGGGCTGTTCTCCAAATACCTGGAATGTGTATGTCCAGAGAGTGATCAGTCTACACTGTTAGCCCTTCTTAGGGAAAAGTCAATTGGGAAAGCTATGAAGGCACACATGATTTTCATAACAGAATACAGCTGATATATAACAAGCCAAGTAACACCAAAAACTCCTTGGGATTTGGCTTCCTCTGGAGGAATTCCCTGATCCCTCCAGGTAGTGACTTTGCCATAACCAGCTGAGTTCTTATGATATATTTCTGCGGCCCGCAGCATAGAAGTCCGTCTGCCTGGCAGGTATAGACTTTTCATTTGTGGGTGGGCCAAGCAAAGGTTACAACGGCACAGAACTAATTCTACTATCCTTTTCAAGCTTGTCCACATGTTAATATCCAGCTGCCAGGAACCATTCTCCTTGGATTAGTTTGATTTTTCCCACAGCCCAGCATCATAATTGTCCTCCTTGTTGATTGTTGGGTTTTACACTATCATTCATGTCCTTTAATCCCAAGAGCATCCTCCCATCTGTGCTCAGCTGACCACATACAAGTGAGGCTAATGAAGTCGGAGATGCCCTAAGAAACCTAAGTGGCAATCAGCTCATACTGCAGCATGGACACAAAGCAAAGGGTAGATACTCAGCTGACCAGCACAAAAAGCTAAGAAAGGAGTCATATCATCAGTGAATACCAGGGCTTGGCAATTCTCAGTTGAAATTAAATTCTTCATTTAATACTTGTCTCTGGCTAAGAAGATGGAACCCCTTTGAGGGTTTTTTTCCCCCTACAATCAGCCTCATTTCCTGGCATGCGCACCCTGGAGTAGGGAGGACCAACTGGATCCTCAGAATTCATGTTTCTTACTGAGTCCCAGTGGCTTTATCTGAGAAGATGCTTTATACTTGTTGAATGAAGATGCCTACTGTGTAACATCTGGGGCCACACTATATAGTGCAAGCAGAAACACAGCTGCTTTGTGGTATATCTGAGCAATCCCAGCGTTCAGGAAGTTGAGGCAGGAAGCTCATGAGTTTGAATGGAGAACAGCATGGGTTACAACAGCAAGATCAAGTCTCAATAAATATAGAAACAAATAAAAATGAAATTAAACAAACACAAAGTTGGTTTGGTAGAATGATATCAGCAATTTGTCAACCTTCCTGCTTGATCTCAGGGAAGCATTCTGTTGTAATGCTTTGCTGCTTGTAGGATTTCAAAGTTAGATGAGCCTTATTTCAATCTCTCACCTTCAGCCTCACTCTCTTCTCTATGTCTGGATTTATCCCACTCATCTGACTGGGCAAACACCGGAAATACTGTACCAGAGACACTGTATCAGAGACTATGTGTACTCTTCAAAAAGAGCTCAGCTTTCACCACTAGATTTCCTTCCTATGATTCTGACATCTTTGAACATTAGTGAATTTTTTTAGCCTTAAATGTATGGTTTTCTGATAAGAAATTCATTAAAGATATTCTAAGGAGGAAAGTGGTCACATGACTAGTTTGGTCAAGCTCTGCTATAAGGAGAGGGAAGTCCTAGAAGACCAATCTAATTAATTTCTAACCTGATCAAAGTCAGTCCTCTTAGCTACAGTTCCTTACGGTGTAATTCCAAGACTACAGAGTTTGAGGCAGAAAGGCTGTCCATAAGTTTGAGTGTAGATTAGGTTACACTGTGAGTTTGGAGCTACAGAGAAAGACTGTTTCAAAAAAACATACAATTAAAAAGAACGTTAACTCCTCCGCCCGCCCTAGGTCCCAGCACTGGTGTCAAGTGGCGACACAGCCCATCTTCCTCCCAGTGGTTTTCCTAACAGCCCGCCACACACTTCGTCTATGACAAATACCATGCCAATCCAACCCTTAATTCTGGACTGCAAGAAGCAAAAGATATTTTCTGAAGATCCAGTTTCACTGCTCAAATTCTTTCTTTACATTGTTTAGTGCACACATACCAGCTAAAAGCTTGATGGTAACCTTACTTGTGGGCTCTGAGTATCTCCCAGTCAGTCTCACCACAGCCTATAACTGGGACCATTCTTCCAAGAGAGGGATAGGGAAGGCCTAAAAGACCAACCTCACTAAATTCTAATCCTGATCAAAAGTCAACCCAACTTTAGTGACTTTAACTTTGGAACTATGGGGTGGTATGGCATAAAGTTATCATGTGCTATTTCAATGTAAAGTATTATGTAATGCTTTAATCTAGTTAAATATGTATTATTAAAACTTTTATTCTTTCTGTATGGAAAAATACACAACATTCTTTGATCTAACATTTTGAAGTATGTAAGACATCATCACTACTCACAGCCGTCACGCTGTGAGTTACACCCCAGAACCATTCCTATCTAAGTAAAACCTGATTTGCTTTGTTCAACCTTTGCCCGTCATGTCCTCTCTCACATTCGTCAGCCTTTGGACTTGCTGTCTAAAATGATATGTTATTCTATAAAGCTGTATATGTGTTGATTACTTACAATTTAAAATTCAGAATGTACACCTACATAATTAGCTGTTTTCATATCTTTTTTCAAAAATCTAACAAATGACCTTAAATTTCAATTTAAAGCATTTTCTTATTACTTCTTGATAGTGAATGGTGAGGCTAAAGTACATTTTCTCTTGAAAATGTTCACATACATAAACCACATGACCTTCAATCCTCATCTTAGCTCGCCAATTAATGCATTCTTCTCTTCCATCCATTTTCCTTCTGTTCATCATTCTTCTGTCAGTGTCTTTAGCGGTCCACATTACACACCATATTGATTGCATGGCTTCTTTTTGTCTAAATATTCTTTGTTGGCTGAGCACATCCATCATTCTGTGTTCCTCTTTTATACATAATGAATAATTGCATTTGCATGTTGTCCCTCTCCAAAGAATTAAAGCATTTTAGATTACTTCAGGGAAATATGTGTAATTGATTCTGACAGCATCTCTCTCTGAGACAGGTAGAAGGAAAACACCATAAACTATCTTACTAAGCAAGAAAGATGGCACCAGAATGAGGAACTAGCTTGAGGGCACACTGCCACTTCCTGGGAGTGATAAACTAACATCCGGTGGCTGGCCAGGTTTGTTGGCCCTCTTTATCTTCTCTCTATTTCCACAGTGACTTCCTCAGCCTTGATGTGTGAGCAGAATTTCTGCAAAGACTCCCACATCAGTCCCTCTTTGCTGCAGTCCTGCTGTCCTTGTTCTCTGTTACTCTTCAGTGCATGGTGCATAAAGAACCTTCACCAGATTTCCAACTTCAGACATATTAAATAAATCCTTTCTCTGCACCAAACATTTAAACAATATGAACAGCCACTGCCTTACCTATAGCCACATGTTGTCTGATAATCTTTTTGTACACTGTGAAGACATGTCTCTGCAAAGGCACCTTCTGATTGGTTTAATAAAGAGCTGAACGTCCAATAGCTGGTCAGAATGGGATAGGCAGGACTTCTGGGGATAGAGAACTCAGAGGAAGAACCTTGTATGAGGGATTCACCAGCAAAATGGGGAAGGAGATGGATGTACAGTGTGGAGGAGAGAAGAGGAGCCACATGGCAGAACATAGATTACTATAAATGGGTTAATTTAAGTTATAAGAGCTAGTTGGGAACAAGCCTAAGCTAAGGCCAAGGTTTCATAATAATAATTGGCTGGAAACAAGCTTAAACTAAGGCCTAGATTCCATAATTAATAATAAGTTTCCGAGAAAGATCTGCCTACAGTCATGTAGGTCTTAGATCTTACTGAAGATACTGGATCAAACTGTTCTCATTGAATTCACACTCACTTGCTTCACCATCCCTGGTTTCATTGTGCCTTCATTCATGGAGAATAATTTTCAAGTTCTGTGTTTCCTCCAACTTCATCCTGGATCTGCTAGCAAAATGAAACCTCTCTTTTTCAAATATGCTGAAATCTTTGTTTATCCTTTAGTGTTTATGATTCACTCGCTCTCTGGTCATTAGTTATGTAATGAATTTCACAGAATATGAAGTGTTTTGAGTATAGTAAATACAAATAAACAAATTAACATTTTTATGAATCTTCTAGCATGAATAGCTACAAAATTTTAATTTTTAATCATACATAAAGACACATTTTCTATTGTGAATTACACCCAGATATCTTTTGATATCACCATTCCTGTATCCTTTTATTATGAAATCTTTAAATTCTTGTTTCTTTTATCAATTTTGGCACCCTTGTTAACTTTCGATCTTCAATTTTGGCATTCTTGGGTTTTTTTTGTGGGGGTTGTCCAAATATTCTTATCAGGAGGTATTCTTTTTTGCCCTATATTGAAATAATTTTGACATATAATACTGGCTTGTAAGAGGTTTTAGTCTCAATTACAACCGTTGCTATTTTTTGTCTCCTTAAAACTTCTTTGAGAATATCAATTTATCTGTGACCAAACTTTATATCTTTTTCCACAGCTTCTCCATTCCCTGAACACACGAGTCCAATCAATCTTATTTCTTCACTGTTTGAATGATGGAATTAAAGATCAGTTACAGGTCCAGTGGACTCCAGATAAGAATCATGGTCAACCAGAAATCCTGCAAGAGCCTTATGGCAATGATATGCAGAGATATTGGCTCATTTACATGGATTAGGGGGGAGGGCAGTTGCTTTCTTTTCACATTGCAAGCACCAAACCTAACCAGATCTCCTTTCTTATGTGTTTTGGGAAGTACATATCCAAGCATGCTGCTTATCCAAAGTAGTAACTGTTTAAGATAACAGAAAATCCATTACAAAATCTACAGGATGATTTTGTCTTATATTACTTTTCTGTACAAAATCTTTGTCTTTACTTAAACTCCATCAGCTATTTCTGTGTTGTGGAATAATGTTTTTGTACGTTGGTTTGATAAAACATTGATTGGCCAGTAGCCAGGCAGAAAATATAGGTGGATAAGGAGACAAGAAGAATTTTGGGAAGAGGATGGCTGAGTCAGGAGACGCCAGCCTGCCCTCCAGGGAGCAACATATAATGGCACACAGGTAAAGCCACAGAACACATGGTGACATATAGATTAACAAAAATGGGCTGAACTTAAGTGCAAGAGCTAGTCAGTAGTAAGCCTGAGCTAATGGCCAAGCAGTTTTAAATTAAAAAAAAAAAAAAAAGCTGGGGGTGGGGATGCTGTGGAATAATGCTTTTGTACATTGGTTTAATAAAACGCAGATTGGCCAGTAGCCAGGCAGGAAGTATAGGAGGGATAAGCAGAAAAGAGGAATTCTGGGAAGAGGAAGGCTGAGTCAGGAGATACCAGCCTTCCTTCCAGGGAGCAACATACAATGGCACACAGGTAAAGCCACGGGAAACATGGCAACATATAAATTAATAGAAATGGGCTGAGTTAAAATTTAAGAGCTAGTCAATGGTAGGCCTGAGCTAATGGTCAAGCACTTTTAATTAATATAAGTTATATGTTTACTTGGGTCTGAGTGGTTGTGGACCAGGCGGGACACAGGAAAACTTCAGCTACATTTCTGTCTTAAAATTTGTTCAATTTTTGTATCTAATATTTGCACTGTTTTGGATATTTTGAGGGAAAAATATTTGGCCAACCAAATGAAATTGTAATAGACATAGGTCTGTAGAGAAGGCTGTGAACAACACAGTCTATTTTCCACTGTATTTACTTGACACACATTGCTATGTACACCCATGTGTTAACACCTACTACACATTGCTGTGTATACCTGCTACATGCTATTGTATATACCTTTGTGTACACCTATATGATATACATATAAAACTGTGTATATGCCTATAAGATATGCATTATTTTGCACAACTGAATGAGTGTATATTTATCTGATACAAACACCTGTCTGTGTATATCTCTCTGATACACATTGCTGCGTAACCCCATGTGTTTTCACTTATCTGACACACATTGTTAACTACACCAATGTTTATGCTTCATATCTGTCAGCTCAACTCTCATCCTGGACTGTTTTAAATGTCTCTATATCTTTCTTGAATACGGCACTTACTAAGTAGATTTGAGTGGTTCTAAGTCTGTCTGCAAACTGTCACTCAGCACCCCTTTGTCTGTCACCACCACACTCACACGTACAATTTTCTCTCTCTGATTTTGCTTAAAATCAGAGAAATTATAATATTATATCATCTCAAGATTTACTCTAAAATGAATTTCCGTAAATGGAATCTTGCCTTCTTACTAATTTGGGAAAAAAAAAAAGTTCATTCCACAAAAGTATAATACAGTTGTCATTTAAAGTTATGTGAACATGACACTATCTAAGTAATGTTACCATTTAGAATCTGATAATCCCTTTTGTGCTTAAATACGTTAAGGATAAGAAACAGAAACTAGACCTGGCACTATGGCACACAATTTAATCACTCCCATCACTGGGAGACAGAGGCAGACAGATTTTGGTGAGCTCAATGACCATATGGGCTATGTAGCCAGTTCCAGGGCAGTCAACTAAGGCTTCATCATTTTCTTCTCTTAAATACTAGGAGATAAAAAATTTAAAAACCTTAGAGTTGCACTTATTCAACTTTACAATTTTTAATATGCATTTTATGTAGATTTATTTTTAATATCTCAAAATTTAAAAACTCTCTCCAATGCTATAAAATTTTCCATTCACTATTGGTCTCTGTAAAATTTCTTGAATGAATGATACAATACTATATAAATAATTAATAATGTTCAGTGGGAGAAACTATCCACTAATATTTAACAAATATACATCCTTTTGATCATCACCTGAATTTTTGACACTAAATAGAACACTGGTGGGCAGAATTCATAAGGTAAGATCTTTAGGAAACATATATAAGGTGCTTTTAAGTTCTTTTTTCCCTCATATTTATTAGTTCTTTGTAGGTGCATAAAATTCACTGTACTTTGATCATATTCATCTCCAACCTCAACTACCCCTAGATCTGCCACTTGCCTGCTCAACCAACTTCATATTCTCTCTATTTTTTAAAACCGTCAATTCAGTTTATGCTGCCCATAGATGGGCATGAGGTACTATCATGAGCTAAGCAAATATCGGCAAATTAAAGCTGCTGGGAAGTGAGAATCAGTTTCCTTTAAAGGTGCAGCCCAGTGAGTGGAAAGCAGCCTCCAGGGAGGGCCACTTATCCAAATATATTCATCCACGATCCTTCTCTTCACACTATAGAATCACAGATGTGTATGTATGTGCTGAGTGTAACAACCTGAGCTCATGAACTGGAGGTACTGAGAGCCCTGCACACAGCACACTGGGGGGACTGTTCTCAGGAAATCAAGAGCAGTTCCCAGAATTCTGCACAGTTTTCTCCTCTGTGCACCAATGCAGAGCTGTGGGCAGCAAAACAAAGAAGAGAAGTTTAAAAAACAATGTCTATTTGTTTATATTGGAGACAGCAGTGCCTGCTTTTAATAAAACAGGGGAAATAAGTTGTCCTGCTAATGCTCAGTTTTCCATTCTTATGTAAAGAACAAAATCCTTGTATACAAGTCCATTTCAGGAAGCACTGTTGTCACCTTTTCGTATATGGAAGCAATTTCAGGTTGCTGCTAAATTACATGAAAGAAAATACAGTAGGAAGCCTAAATTATTCACATGCCTTTGCAAAAGTATCAGGTGCAGTTCTCCTTACTAATATGCCTGCAATAAATCTCACACACATTAAGATAGCACTCCTCTCTCTAGGTCATTGTGGAAATACTAAGAGTATAATGACCAAATATTTCCAAACAACAGCAATGTAGTTTTCACCCTAGCATAACTCTAGCACACAAAGCCTTTCCTCAGATGTCTTTAAACTAAGTTAATCTGACTTGAAATCAGAACGCTCACTGAAATGCTTCAGCAGTCCGAATGTCTGCTTTGTTTCCACTGAGGAGGGAAGGGGGATCTGAGAGCTCAGCTTTCCATAGTTATTCTCAGTCACATTTGCAAGCAGATACTCAAATATTGTTAGTCAGTTGTAAAGGATAAAAACGTAAGTCACTAAAGACAGTAAGCTACCACTTGGAAAAAGAGTAGCTAGAAATTCCAGTGCTCTCAAGGTTGTTTGTAGGTCCCAATATTCCCATTTCTTACACAGTAAAAGCAATTTTGACTAAAACCTTTCAACACATTGATTTTCATTGTCGGGCAATAAAGTGCACTGGTTGAGAGAGAGCAATTTCCAGATTCAGACAGACCTGGGGTCAAGTTTTGTTTTAGTCACTCATGAGCTGGCTAACCTTCACACACTCCCCCTCACCCTTCTCCTCATCCTGCTGTCAGCTTCAGAAAAATGTTTACGTGAGAAAACGAATGAAATAACCTCTGCTAGGGAGTTTAGCAGAGCAGCTTGTAAATTTGGAGACCATATACAGAATTATTTTGCAACAGCAATAAATACCAAAATAATACAAAATGGATATTTTGGTCAGATGTGAATCTGAGGTTTTGTGCCATTGTATAATGGAATCTTTAACAATTTTTTAAATTTTCTTTATTTACTTTTACTTATGGCAATGATATCTCACTATAGAACAGAGGTTGGCCTTCACCTTTTATCCTCCTGCCTCAGCCTTAATATGCGATGTTTTCTCATGCATCTATCTGTCTATCTGTCTATCTATCTATCTATCTATCTATCTATCTATCTATCTATCTATCTATCATCTATCACTTGAACATTTTTATTTTTGAGATTATAATATAATTAAATTATTTTTTCTTTCCTTTCCTCCATCCAAATTATCCTATAAACCTCTTGCTACTTTCCTCCAGATTGATGACCTCCCTCCCCCACCTTTTTAGGGGTGACTATTTGACATTATCCATTTTTTTTCAATTGCTTATAGAATGAGTCTTTGTGTAGGTCTGAGGCCTCACTGATTTTCTCCCGTCTGTCTTGGCTTGTCCATTGATCTCATCTTTGTTCAGCTCATGTTTGGGCAGCACTGGTTAACATAACACCACATCCAGCTGTTTACATCACTGCTAGGGACTGAACTCAGGTTTCTGTGCCTATGAAGCAAACATTTTACTGACTGAGCTATTGTCCCCATACCGTATTTGTTTTTATGGTTTTGAATTTTAATGCATTTAAACCAGTGGTTCCCAACTTTCCTAATGCTGTGACCCTTTACTACCTACAGTTCCTCATGTCATGGTGACTCCCAACATATTTTGTAGCTACTACATAACTGTAATTTTATTACTGTTATGAATCATAATGTAAATATCTGATATGTGACCCCCAAAGGTAGTCATAACCCACTGGCTGAGAACTGTTGATTTATTACTGCTGATTTATTTCTTCAGTGATTAAGAGAACTGGTAGCTCTTCCAGAGAATCTGGGCTTGATTCTCATACCTACTTGGCAGATTACAACCATCTGTAACTCCAGTCTCAGAGGATCTACGACCCTCTTCTGGCCTACACAAGCACTGGGTGTAGACGGCACACAGACACACCCACAAGCAGAACACCCACACACATAAAATGAAAATAAAGGTTAAAATTATTTTTAGAAAGTAAACTATAATTTTTTTCTGTTACCAATAAATGAAATGAAGTGTCCAAGAAAACTTTTTTTTTTTTTTTTAGTCTCGACTGTTTTATCCTTTACTTTACTGAGGGAATTTCTTTCAGAATATTCTAGAGTCATGCAGGTTTCTCATCTTCGAATCCTTACTCCTCCTGTCCAAAGTCATAAGTATTCACTTACTTGGTTTTTTGAAATAGCACTGTCTCCTTCCCTTAACTCACACACAAACGAGCAGACTAGAAGTACATTTCTGGTGAACTTCTAGCTTTCTCTAACCCCTACCCCCTTTCTGAGGTGACATATGAAAAATACAAGATGAGAGAAGAAAGTGCCATTCCCGATATAAAATTAGAGACATTCTTTAGTGGTGAGTAGCTATTGTCAAGCACTGTTATGACAAGTCATAGAATAATTGAGCAAAGAAGAATGCCTTGGGAGGGTGAGAACTTTCAGTATTGGTTTCAGGAAGAAACTTGATGGAAAGTAGTCGAGACATCAGAGAACTAGCCTCGTTTCTATTCTGGACTTGTCGTTAGCTCAGCTCCAACAAGCTTTTCGGCTCCTGTTGTTCCAACTTGAAGATCCCACTTACTCTACTTTAGTTTTCTCACATTCAGAGGCAGAAAATTGTTACCTCTCCGCGTTCCTTATCTCCTGAAGCACAGGCAGTCTTGGCCTACAAAGGCGCGCTGGACACAGATAACCGCAGCACGGAGCTCCCCCCCACCCCCACTGTCGCTGCAGGAGCCTGCCAGTGTTGTACCCAGAAACCACTCAATTGCGGCTCTCACTTCTGAGGTGTACCTATTTTGTCCTTTGTGGAGTGAGATCCAGTTGCTTTACAAACTCCCTGAGTCTTATCTTCCTTACCTGATGTCTTTAAATGTCTTATCCTCACTGTGGAGTGGGAAATCACTGAAAACCAAGACAAAAGCATTGAAGGTACAAAACTCCACCACGATATCTTAGGCAGCCCTTCCCCATTGACCACTTTTATTTAATGTGATTATTAACTATTATTAACTAATTTAACTGTATTATGGACCTGAAAATAAAAAGTGTTATTCAGTTGGTCCTTGGACGGGACAGATGCTTCCATAAATGACTGTTAAGGAAATCTCTTGTATTCTAACGTCTGAGGAATCTCAGGCTGTGGGTGTTTTACTCACTAGGTATGTGTATGATATGTATGTTAGCATGCACATATAGGTGTATGTGGAGTCAGTCAAGCATCAAATATTTTTTCTGTTGCTTTCTGCCTTTCTCTCTGAAACAGGGTCTCACAGAACCTGGAGCTCATTGATTAGCTATATTGTCTAGCCAGCAATTTCCAGGCATCCTCCTGTCTCCACTTCCATAGCACACAGGTCACAGGCACTGTCTGTAGCATTTGGCTTTTATATGGGTGCTGCAAATCCAAAAATCAGGTCCTTTTGCCAGAGCAATAAGCTCTTTACTAACTGATCTATCTGCCTAGCACCCGGAGAAACTTCAACTGAATTTGGAGGTAGCTAATTCTTTCATATTCAATAAATTTTTGATGTTCATGTCTGTAGTGGGTGTTCAAGTGCTCCTCAGAGGGAAATACCACAAGATCTTTTCCTCAAGAATTATGCACATGACACAATTAGGGAGCAATTGAAGACACAAAATAGCTGAGCATTACTGGCTGCTTTGAGAATGAAAGAATAAGACAAGAGAACGCATAGTTCCTCAGGTCCTCAAACTTCCTATGAATGAGAACAGAGACTGTTTTCCAGAATGTATGAGGTTTATGAAGAACCACTTGGACATCCAGTGAGTAAAATATTAGAACTGCTATAAAGATTTAATTATCTGCAGCCACTCCTCAGTGTATTTGGGAGGAAGTGTTTCTTTTGGTTAATCAGTGGGTAATTCAGTTTGTACCCACAGAAGAAAAGTTCCATAAAACCAGAAGATGCAGAGGCCCTCTGGATTGGAGCCCTTCTTTTGAATGAAAAATGTGGGGAAGCTTGTCACTATACCTCCTCCTTCCTTAGGATAAACTGCATGTAGGGCTTACCCCTAAGAATCTTTGTTTTGATTGCTGAACACATATATGTATAGTGTGGATGCATCCCCATTTGCTGGTATGAATATGAATGCATGCTTAGAGGTGTATGGGCATGTGTGTGGGAGCGAGAAGTTCACATCAGGTGTTATTAAAGGCTTCATTCCACTTGGTATATTGTGGGAAGGTCTTTCTCATGAACCCAGATCTGGCCAATATAGCCAGTCTAGCAAGCCAGCTTGCTCTAGGGGTCCTGTCTTTGCTTCCTGAACACAATAGGATTACAAGTGAGCTTCTATATCCACCTAGTATTTTTATGGGTTTGGAGGATTCAAACTCCAGTCCTGAGACTTGCAGTGTAAGCACCCCCCCCAAAAAAAACATATTTCTGGGAGCATCTATGATCTAGTCACACAAACAACAAATATGAATGAGATTCTTTGTTGATACAGTGAATGAGTTATGAACAAGGGAGATATGGAATGGTTAAACACCTCAAATAATCTGCTGGCATGCTGAGTTAAAAGCTGTTTGTCCACTGGTTGCAGAACAGATAGATCTGACATGAAAACATTTTAGTTCTGATCCAACAGTGAAGTTTCATGGTTTGATCACAGACACTAACTGAGATTTACAGAATTCAAAACAAAACCTGATCTGTATTGTTCAGATTCATATGGTGCCACATTGTTGCTCTTTATTACCTAATTTCCATTAATATTCTTCAGGCAGATGCATGCCTCATAACATCCTTTGAATAAAAAATACAAAATTTCCATAGTTGCAATTGTATTTTGTCATAAAACACACTCAATATATGTTTATCATCACTGGAGGCATGCGTACCACACAACATTATCTTCCTCAACCTTTTAAACTATAGGACGCATGACACCCATCTTCAGTATTCTGACTTACCACACTGTCAACTGAGGTTTACTGCTGAAATTAGCACCCAACTGCAATACTAAAAACAACTTTCCTGGTCTTCATTCATGACTATTTCCTCTTCTACATTTACTACATAGAAAGCAAAAGGAAGCAAGCCACGCAGACTGTTCGTGATGTGCTCACCCTCCATTAATTCATACATTACAGAATCAAGCCTGTGCTTAGCTAAGAGCCTTTGCTAAGGTCAAAGTAGTTTTGTGTTTTCTTCAATGTAATAGTCAGTGGTAAATTACATACGGGCTCTTTCCTGATATTCTTGATCTGTGGAGCACATAATATCATCAGATTTGCTCTGGGCTGGAGAGGTAGTTTAAGGGGTAGCAGTGCTGGCTGCTCTCACAGAAAACTGGAGTTTGTTCACAGGACCCACATGAGGACGTTCAAAACTTCTTGTAACTGCCGTTTCAGGCTGTCTCATGCCTCTTTCTAGCCCCTTGGTGACCTACAAGCACACATATAAACACACACACACACACACACACACACACACACACACACACACCACAAAAGTAAACAAACTAAGTCTTAAATAATAAAGACCTGTTCTGATACATCTTTAAAAGGACCCCAATGACTTTGTTGTTATACTCATAGATCTGAGTGTCCTTCAGCTCTCATCAGTTGGCAGTTAACACAGAAAGCCCCAACAGGTCAAGATGTAGAGAACTGTCATATGATCACCTCTAAATCAGACATTCATATTTCACCACAAGGCTCAAGGCTTCTTGTAAAAGAGGAACAGAAAGATTGTAAAAGCCTGAGAAGATAACTTCAAGGGAACAGTGTTTTCAACACACAACAAGAAGCAGCACACTGAGTGTTACAGCATGCACAAGACTTGTGTAAGCTCTACCTAGACAAAAATCCTAGGAGAGTGGGGAAGATAAATGCTTAATCTTACCACTGGCTGAGGAGATATCAACATTTTATAGCTTCTGGGAGGAGAGGCAGTTTTGTTTAATTATGTGATCCCTGGTGTTCTGATCACACACCAGACCAGAACCAAATCCCAAGGTTAGTGCTGGAAACTAAACTCCTGTTCTCCACAAGAGTGGCGAGCATCGCATTTCCACTTCCTACTAAATAGCAAATTCCCCATTTTGTGAATGGATTACGCACAAGGTCCATGGTTCAGAAGTTCATATAACCATGAGTGAGGTCAGTAGTGTTAAATGCTCATGGACAGAGTAATGGTAATGGATGTGGACTCACTAGCATGTGGCATCTTTAGGCTGTTTCATAAGTAATATCATCAGCCCCTTTTATTGTTAAATGAGATTGCAGATAATTGGCAAAAAGACCCTGGATTCCAGCCAGCCCAGCAATGCAGAAGCCATGCTCTTACCAGCTCTGCTCTGTAGGATGTGATGTTTGTGGTTGATAAATGGTACCGGGACACCAAGGCAGAAGATACAGTAAGGAGAACAAACCTTCACTTGGCCGACAGATCAACTGTGCTAAACATATAAGAAACTGTGTGTCAAGTGATGTAGCTAGGCTGTGAGATACTGGCAAACAGTAGAAACTATCAAAAACTGAGTGATGGACTACATGGCATCATTATACCTTTAAAGAACATGATCATAAACCACATGTGACAAAATCCTTGCAAGTAGGGATCTGCTGATCATGCATCTTCCTGGCTCTCTTGCCTACCTGGACACAATCACAGTGTCAGTTTGGATAAATCCCCATGATAACCAAAGTAATAGAATATTAACCAACACAATAGTGTATTGAGTAAGCTAAATGTTTAGTTTTCAAATATTGATTTATCATTTTTTTTTAGTTTTAGTATAATTTGTATAGCAGGGACTAATATACAATGCCATTCTTATATATAATAGTATCCTTGCATTCAAATATAGACTAAATGCCACTCAGCAGTTAAGAGTTTCATGAGGAATGAATAAAATAGGAAAAATGAAAAAATTCTAGGTTTTAGACACACAGCAGGTACATCATATACAACACCCATTTCAATTCCTGATAATCTTTTTTCTCAACCTAGATTCCTCAGGAATTAAAATAGTACTCTATTTTGTTGTTGTTATTGTTGTTATGGCTAGCACACAGATCTTTATCCCATAATTTACAACCAAAATTTTTATATGTAAGTTAAATTTCATAGACATATTTTTAAATTGTTTTTTATCCCCTTAATTTATATATCTTTTAATTGGTATTTTTAGGCCATTCACAAAATGATTATTTATATAATTAAACCAATAGCCACCTACTTTATAGCTCTTCCATATTTGTAGTGTGCCCACTTTCCCCTATACCTAGTACATTCTTCTCCTTTGGTTTTAAATAAACATTTTTATGTGTTTCTATTTTATGCCTTCTTAATTTACCAGTTATAGCTCCTCAAATTTATTGGTCACACTAGAATTTATAATATATACATATATATATATATATATATACACACACACACATATATATATATATATACACACACATACATACATACACTCCCCCCCCACCCCCCCCACACATATTTTTCATGCATGGTTATTTAACATTTTTTGAGAACTTCATACATGAGTACTGAATATACATCATCTCATCCCAATATACGCACAAACTTTCCTCTTTCAATCTTCTTTGTCCACTGAACATTCTGTGGAGTCAATTTAGTGTTGTTCATGTGCATATGTGTTTAGAGATTATCATTTGGGATTGTATAACTTATCAGGGCAATGTATATTTTAAATTAGTCTAACACCATCCTCAAGTGAGGTATCTCTTCCTATACAGTACAGATGATTGATAACAGAATAATCTCAACATCCCAAACACTTTTTTTCTGTTGTTTATGTTGTTTCTGTCAATCATATAACTTATCTAAGTGTTGTACACCAAGGTATACTTGCTGTCGGTGTTTGAAAGAGTACTCTATCAGAAAATTAGGAACAGGAAGCACAGTGATATCAATTATATTTTTTCCCTGTGGGTTTTTGTTTTTTTCTTTTTTCTATCTATCTATCTATATCTATCTATCTATCTATCTATCTATCTATCTATCTCTATCTATCTATCTATCTATCTATCTATCTATCTATCTATCTATCATCTATCTATCTATCATCTATCATCTATCTATCTATCTATCTATTTATTTACTTATCTATCTATCTATTTATTTACTGCTTTAGTAGAACTGTCTAATACCTGTCAACTTCTCAGTGCCTGAAGAAGTTGTTTTAATGTTCCTTTTTTCTTTTTATTCATTTTATTTATTTTTAAAATTTTTTATTATCAGCTTGATACAGTATAAATTCTTATCCTAATAATGAAATGTTTCATTGAGGCTTGCCCAGTAATTGAGTAAAAACAAAACTTACTATAAGCCACAGTCATCCTAGGGTCCCCCCTACTATATAGCCTCCCTGGTTCTGTGGGTTGCAGTCTGATTGTTCTTTGCTTTATATCTAAGTATCCACTTATGAGTGAGTACATACCATGTTTGTCCTGGGTTTAAAGGACAGATTTGCTAAATATGTACACTGCCAACTTAAACTTTGTGAGAATGTCTCTAATCCCTAATGCTCTTTCACCTTTTCAACAAAAATTTATTTTGTAGATATAAAAGTATTGATTGATGGTGTGATCTTCTCCGCCTCTCCCCATCCCTTCCATCTCTCTTATACTCATTGGTCTTCTTTTTTGCATGGTAGGAAGACTCATGAAGTTCTGAGCCTTGTTCCTCTCTCTGCCAAACACAGCTCTGTAGCAGAATACCTGCTCTGGCTGCCCCCCTTCATTCCCCCATTTCCAGGAGATTACAGAGATCTTCCCCTCCAACTTTTCCAATCTTTCTTTTCACCACTTATCATTTTATTCCAGCTACCAACTTCAGCAGGCATTCCCTGGAGCCTTCAGACCACTCTTGCAAGAGAAGCAGGTAGGCAGACAGCTGATCTTCACCTCTTCATGCTCTTCACCAAATCCAGTCCCACAGGTTCATCCCCCAAGTCTGTCAGAGAACTTTCTGTGACTTCCCCTCCTCTCCTGCCCCCATCTCCATCTGACCACACACCCTATTAGTTCTTTGAGAAAATCAATAAGATTGAAAAACCTGAACCAAATTAACTCACAGACACAGAGAGAGAAGGTCCAAATTAAGGAAATTAGAAGTGAAAAGGGGAACAGAACAGCAGACACTGAGGGGATCCAGAGGTTCATAATGACATACATACTTAAAAGCCTGCACTACACCAAAGCAGAAAGTCTAAAAGAAAGATAGAATTTTGTTGATATACACCACTTTCCAAAGCCAAGCCAAGATAAGATAAGAAATTTAAACAGGCCTATAATTCCTAGTGAAACAGAAGCAGTCATTAAAATCTCCATTCAAAAAAAAGAGCCTAGGGCCAGATGATTATGGTTCTGAATTGCAGAATTCCACCAGACTTTCAAAGAAAAGTTAACACTAATACATCTCAAATTACACAAAACAAAAACAAAAGGAACATTGCCAAATTCATTTTATGAGGCTACAGTTACCATGATACCCAAACTACATAAACGCCAAACAAAGGAGAATTACAGACCAATTTCTGTTATGAACGTAGATGCAAAACTTCTCAATAAAATACTTGCAAACTGAATCCCAGAACATATTAAAAATATCATCCACCATAAGTTGACTTAACCCCAGAGATGCATGGATGGTTCAGAATATGTAAGATGATAAATATATTCCACTATATAAACAAACTGAATGACAAAAACCACACAGTCATCTCATTAGATGCAGAAAAGGCCTTTGACAAAATCCAACACACCTCATTGATAAAAGTCCTGGAGAGATTAGGGACACAATGGACATACTTAAGCATAATAAAGGCAATTTACATCAACTCCATAGCCAATATCAACTTAAATGGAGACAAGCTCAAAGCAATTTCACTAAAATCAAGAACAAGACAAGGTTTTCCACTATTTCCATACCTACTCAATATAGTACTTGAAGTCTTAGCTAGAACAATAAGACAACTGAATGGGATCAATGCGATACAAATTGGAAAGGAAGAAGTCAAAGTATCTTTATTTGTAGATGATATTGTCATATATATATGTATATATATGTGTGTGATCCTAAAAATTCCACCAAGAAACTCCTATAGATACTAAACACATAGTGAAGTAGCTGGATATAAAATTAACTCATAAAAATCAGTGACCTTCATATAAACAAATAAGCTGAGAAAGTAATCATAGAAACAACATCTTTCACAATAACCTCAAATGATATAAATTTCTCAGGGTAACTCTACCCAAGCAAGTGAACGACTTTCATGATAAGAACTTTAACAGAATGGAAAAAGAAAATGAAGAAGGTATCAAAAGAAGGAAAGATCTCCCATGCTCATGGGTCCATAGTAAAAATGGCCATCTTACCAAAAGCAATCTACAGATTCAATGCAATCCCCATCAAAGTTGCAACACAATTCTTCACAGATCTTGAAAGGGCAATTTTCAGCTTCACATGGAAACACGAAAAACATATGGATAGCTGAAAGAATATTGAATGATCAAAGAACTGTTGGAGGTTCCACAGTCCTCAACCTCAAATGGTATGACATCACAATAGTATTCAACACAGCATGTCATTGGCACAAAACATATGTTGATCAATGGGATCACATTGAAGTACCTAATATAAATCCATACATCATGGACCCCCTTTTCTTAATAATGAAGCCAGAAATAAACACAGGAAAAAAGCATCCTCAGCGAATGTTGTTGGTCAAAAGAGACAAATGAGTGTAGAACAGATCAAGTAAATCCAAATTAATACTCTGCCCAAAACTCAACTCCACATGGATTAATGACCTCAACATGAAGTCATATGAACTGAACCTGACAGAAGTGGAAGTGGGGAATAGTCCAAACTCATTAGCACAATGAGAGACTTTCTGAACAGAATATGCTTACACAGGCACCAAAAACAACAGTTAATAAATGGGGCTTCATAAAAACGAAAACTTTATGAGGGGCTAAGGACACTATCATTCACACAAAGTGGCAGCATCTAGAATGGGAAAACAATTTGCCCCAACTATACATCCAGTAGAGGGATAATATCTAAATATATAAAGAACTCAAGAACCTGGACACCAAGAAAACAAAGTACAACTAAAAATGGAGTATAGATTTACAGAGAGATTTCTTAAAAGGTGAAACTCAAGTGGCTAAGAAACACTTAGAAGAAATGGTCAATATCCTTCGTCATCAGGAGAATGCAAATCGTAACTACTTTGAGATTTTATCTTACACACATCAGAATGGCTAAGATCAACAAAACAAATTGCAGCTTATGCTGGTGACAATGTAGAATAAAGGGAACATTCATGAATTGCTGGTAGGCGTGCAAACTTGTACAGCACTATGGAAATCTGTGTAGTGGTTCCTCAGGAAGACAGAAAGCAATCTACTTGAAGATCCAGCTATACCACTCCTGGGTGTATACATAAGGAATGCTTCATTCTGTCATGGAGAAACTTGCTCAGCCATGTTTGTTGTTGCTCTATTCATAACAGCCTGAAATGAGAAACAACCTAGATGTCCTTCAAAAGATGAATTGATAAAGAAAATATGGTACATTTAAGCAATGGAATATCACTCAGTTGTTAAAAAAAACATAAAATCATGAAATTCACAGGTAAATGGATAGAACTAGAAAAATTTACCCTGAATGAGGTAACTCTGACTCCAAAAGACAAATATAGGTATTCGATTATTGGATATTATTTCTTAAGTCAATGATAACCAAGCTACAGTCCAAAGAACCACAGAGGTTAGGCATATAGTAAGGGACTAGGAGGGACAAATAAATATTCCTAGAAAAGGAAATAGAATAAATAGTTAGGGATGGATGGAGGAGGGGTTGGAACAGGAGGATTAAGTGCAGAGGAGGTAAGTGGGAGGCAAGAGAAGGAGTACAAGTCCTGAGTATTACACCCATAGACTAATGCTTTTTTCATGTGGGTGTTGGGGATCCAAACTCAGGTCCTCATACTTGGGCAGCAAACATTCTACCCACTGGACTGTCTCCCAGCATCTCTAACCCAGTCCCATTCTATTTCTGGATTCCCTTTTACAGAATACTGGACTTTTGCATCCCACGGCTCGTCTATTTGTTTGAATAGAAGACAATGTACTCGAAGTTAAATGCTTGTCCACACAACATTTAAAAAATATTTTATTATAGTTATCTTTATATTATATATTTCATCTAATTAATACAATATTTACTTATAGAATTCTAGCTTGTAAATTAATATTTTAGGATTTTTTAAATTTTGAAACATTTTTGAAATTTCTGATGATACTTAGTCTAAGGAAATATGTGAAATATGTGATAATCACCTAAACATTCTTGTTAATTCTGCTTTTCCCCACAGGTGATTTTTTTTTCTCAGAATTTAAAGCTTAATGATGCAGTCCTTAGGCTAGAAGCTCTTCTTCCAGCTTCAGGCACTGCATATTTTTTTTTTTTTTAAACTGAACACTTGTGTTCTAAAACTGCCTTCCTTTTTTTTTTTTTTTCAAATTTATAGTTCTGTGATTCTGATGGTTATTCTACTTTCTCTGAGATTTTTTCAGCTCTATATCTGAAACATATTAGAATTTTCATTTGTTGCTTTTTTAGCTTGTATCCAGAGGCTACATTCCTTCAATAATTCTAACAATTTTGGTTCTGTTTTGAAAGCATCATATTTTCTTATATCTCTGAATCTACCATCAATAGATTTTTTTGTTTTAAATTTTTCTACTGAAAACATCCTTGTTTCAGCTTCCTTGTTTGTTAAATGTTTGTTTGTTTTGGTTTTTCCAGACAGGGTTTCTCTGTGTAGCTTTGGAGCCTGTCCTGGAACTTGCTCTGTAGACCAGGCTGGCCTCGAACTCAGAGAACCACTTTCATCTGCTTCCCAAGTGCTGGAGTGCTGGGATTAAAGGCGTGCGCCACCACTGCCTGGTTGTTTGTTAGAGTTTTGATAGGAATACTCATTTTCAAGATGCTGCTGGACATTAACTCTACCACTCACCTCAGCATGTCTGCTGGACCTGGGCTTTACAACAGTAACAGAGACTAAAAGTTGATGAGAAGCTCAAGAGATTTGTTTTTCCTATTATGGAATTCTATTTAGGATAAGCCATATATGTGATGAGGCTCCCTCCTAGTATTGCTGTGCCTCTTGTTCTGAAGAGGCACAGATCTAATTGCTTAGATCCCTCCAGAGAAATATAGTCTTCCTTTCTTTCTAGGGTGTCAAAAACTTGGCTGACGGTATTGGGCACTGAAGCAAAAGTAATGTCAAGGGTGTTGCAGGTCCACATGGGAGTCTCTCCTTAATCTGAAATATCAAGCATATCAGCAACTTCATTCTGGCCTTATAGGAAGAAAAGTGTCTGAGGAACTAAAACTTGTGACACAGACAGAAGTTTCTAAGATGCTTGTGAGGGTTTGTTGTTGATATTTTAAACCAAATTTCCCTCATATAATCCTAAATTTCCTCTCACTTCTCAATATTCAATGTTGGTAATTTACTGATTAATTAGGAGATTCTGCAATGTAACTTGAGTTACTTGTTGTCTTGAGATTCAGGATCCTTGAATTTATTTTCTTTGCCAGAGGTTGATTTCACGAGGTTTCAAAAGCCCAGACCATTCCCAGTTTTCTTTTTCTCTCTGCCTTCTACTTGCAGATAAGAATGTGAGCTCTCAGCTACTGCTCCAGCACCATGCCTACCTGCCTGCTGCCATGCTCCCTGCTGTGATGGTCATGGACTCTAACCCTCTGGAACCACCATCTTCAAATTACGTGCTTTATTTTATTTTATTTTTTGTCACAGCAATTGAAGAGTATCCAAGACACCAATCCCTTACTAAAATGCCATTTGCAATTTGTATGTACTGGGAAATAGAAAGTCAATTTCCTCTGGGTATATAAACCAAACTTCAGGGCAAGCTACTTGCCCAGAAGTAGTTGTCCAACACAAAATAAACACCATTTTGTTTGTTTGTCTGTCTGTCTGGTTTTTTGGTATACATTTTTTTTTTGTTTTATTTAGAGCTTTTTTTTTTGGTTTATTGAGTTTCATTTGTTTTGAATCTTATCTTTTGCATTTTTGTTCTTTTTGAGAGAGGAAGAACAGAAATGTGTGTAGGTAGAAAAGTGGACTCTGCAAGTATTTGGTGAAAGGGAAAAGGAAAGGATATGATTAAAACATATTCAATGAAATAAACTTAAATAAAAAAATAAGGTTTAAAGCCAGAAATATCTTATACAAAAATTCAACCTGAATTCCTGCCTAAAGTCTTTTGGATGATGTATCAAGTCTATTTTCTGTTCATAGAATATCATAAGATATATAAAGATACTAGTTAAAAAGTTTAAATGAAATATTTCATGATTTAGCCAGTGCCATGAAAGTCTGTTACTGAAAACGACTGTCTCCATGCCTATTTCTATCATGACTGTTCAGGGATCTATGGGTGGAATGCAAGTAAATGCATGGATATGATTCTTAAGTTTTAGTATACCTAACAACATCCCCTCATTTTTATTTCCAGGATCCAAAGTGCTATGAAAACTTTAAAGGTCCAATTTAATGGGAAGATTTAACTCAATCTGTATTTATTTGCAGACAGAACTTAACCTGAAATGATGTTCCCCTCCCTCGTGAGTACATTCATGTCTTGCATAGAAATAACAATCCACTCTTTTTGCATTTTTGCTGCCTAGTTCTTTTAGATATATTTGCTAAGTAACAAATTTTGCCCCAAACCTTGAAAGTCTGGAATTTTGAAATTAACTTGATCCCAAAGGAACTGTCACCTTGTATATGTATTTATAAACTTTCTGCTAAGCAGTATCTACTAGCCATTTTTTCCCTGGAGATAAAATTAAGAAAAAGAGTTACAGAGCTCAAAATGAGAAATAGAGTTGGTTATATTACTTTGCATATATATTTTGCATATGTCATATGCATAATACTTTGCATAAGAGTATGAAGAAAAGGATGAGATTCTAGATGTAGAGGATGCAGAAGAGTCCAAAAGGAAGGTATGAGAGACAACAGAGGAAGAAGAAATTCACACAGAGTATTTTCCAGGATAACAAAACAAAGAAATCTAAATCAAGAACACAATGTAGAATAATTTTTGTAGGCCCTATTATGTGAAAAGTTAATATAGACCTATTGACTTAAAAGCTTAAGATGGATATATTTTCTAGTGCTTAATTTCCTTTAAAGCACAAGAAATTTCCTTTTAAAAGTATCTTTAAGGTGAAAGCAGACCAAGCTTAGTTAATCTTTATTTGACTTATAGCAATGGTCTTATTGAGCATCTAGAACAATCAATTGCTACCATTCTGCTTAGTAAATATTTTTCAAACAAATCATAATAATACACAGTATATGTCTTCTATAAATACTCAATATGAAAGAAAGAAGCATACATGAAAAACTAAAAGACAAGGAAGAGGAAATCGCAGCTGTGCTTCAATGCCCGTCTTTCTGTTAACCAGCTGTGTAATGGGCAGCTTTGCTTGCTTCTTCGAGCTCAAGCGCAAAGCACTAAGCTAGACATCACTGACAGCTCCTGCCACTTGATCATGAAGAGTATCCACAGACCCCATTAGCCCAAACTTGGATCCCCCATTATTCTTTTAACTTTTTAAAGTGTTTACTCTTTCAGTGTGTGTGTGTGTGTGTGTGTGCGTGTGTGTGCGTGCGTGTGTGTGTGTGTGTGTGTGTGTGTGTGTGTGTGTGCATGCTCATATGTTAAAACACATTTATAGAGGTCAGAGAGGGGAGTTGCCTTTCACATACAGAAATGGAGTCTCTTTTTGCTGCTGAGCTAAGTAATCCAGGATAGCATGCTGAGAAGCTTCTGGGTGATGCTCCATCTTTGCCTCTCATCACTCTTATGGATGATCATAGATTATAGATGTGTGACACTCACTGCATCCACTCCTGCCCTTTACATGGGCACTGGAGGTTAAACTTGGATGCTCAGACTTGCTAGTTCAATGATTTTACCCACTGAGCCTCCTAGACTCTTCCCTTTATTCTTCATTACTTTTTCCATCAACTCCCCACTACACACACTATATGTCCTCAGTTATACTTGTAAAATAAGGAACAGCATTGCATGCTTATCTCTTTTTGTATATGTGTGTTTGCTATAGTCTTCATTCTGGCTGGGGACTTTACACTCAGTATATTTAAGATTATTTGTGTGGTTTTTGATACACACACACACACTCATATATATGTATATATACACACATACATACATATTTATATACTCACATATGTACATCAGTTTAAATACAGGATTTCTAGTAACATCCTCTTTATTTTTTCATTGACTTATTCAGTCAAACTACATATTAGTATCAAAGATATTCAGTGAACAATAATGAACTTAGTCTTTGCTTTCTGGAATCAAAACCCCGAGAAATTTAGTATGTTTGAAAAATATTGCTAACTTGAAATTCTATGAAATGTTCTGAATGGCCTGATTATAGTGTTTCACTTCTAAGTTATCAAAGATATTACTTAAAAACACAAATGTTATCTCTTGTGGTTGTTTGTTGTTGCTATTGTAGTAGTAATTGGTTTGTTTGCTTTTATTTTTTAAGATAGGATCTCACTGTGTGTTCCTGGCTGATCTGGAAGTTTCTATGTAGACCATACTGGCTTTGAACTCACAGAGATCTTCCTGCTTCTGTCTCCCTTTGTACTAGGACTAAAAGCATGCACACTCAACCTGTGTTTTTAATTTTCAAAATTAGAATTCACATAGCTAAGTTCTGCCACATGGCCAATGTAATGAGGCTGTCATTATAAATGCCTTGCTAAGACAGATGCTGTGGCTCACAACTGTAATCACTACACTAGGAAGCAGAGGCAGGAGGATTGCTGCAAGTGTGAGAACAACTCAAGTTATATAATAAAGTCTAGGACAGACTGCAATACTGGGAAACAGTAAGATCTTGTCTACAAAACGTTAAGCATCTCTTCATTGATAGCCTTTTCTCCAGAACAGCTAACCCAGACACATTTTTAAGAATGGCACATTAGTACACAATTTTCCAGTGCTGACAATTCTTTCTAGTTTTTCAGATGTGATTGATATGGAATTAAACAGCACTCTGATCATATTTATTCTTCCTAATAACTACACTGAATACCATTTACACTTGTGTGTACTTGGCTTTCCTTTCCATGTTTTTAATTTCATAGTTTATTTTTCCTTGGAGTTCATGACATGATTGTTACTGATTTTAAACTCTTATCAACTAGAATGTACTAATTCCAAATGTTAGATTTATCTTCAATTGAGCATCCATCTTCCTATTATTTTTGTTGGTGTTTGTTTAGCTTGGTTTGTGATTTTTGTTACAGGCTCATGTCATTTTGTGTGTGTGTGTATGTGTGTGTGTATGTATGTGTGTGTGTGTGTGTGTGTGTGTGTGTGTATGTGTGTGTGTGTAATCATCTGTCACAAAGATTTTATTAGTTATTTTTCCCTTCTCAGTCCTAGCAATTTAATTTGGGAAAATTCAAGTTTGTTTTACAGTGGTTGTTTGATCACACTGTTAAAGTTCTAACATGGAGGGCTAAGTGGAAGAGTTTGGAGAAAGGTAAAAGAAGGAAGAAATTATGTAATTATTTTATAATCTCAAAAATAAAAGAAAATAAAGAAGTCATGAATTTGAGAGGGAGTAGAGGGACAAGAAATGGGTTGGAGAAGGGAGAGAAGAGTGGAAATGACATAAATATCTGACTCATGTGTAAAGGGACACTTTTCTCTGTCTTGCCCTGGTCCTGTAGTCCTGCAGCTGCTTTTAAAATAATCACTCAGAGGCTCAATATTAATTAAAAACTGTTTGTTCTATGGCTCAGGCTTATTTCTAACTAGCTATTACATCTTAAATTAACCCATTTCTATTAGTCTGTGTGTTGCCACGTGGCCTTGGCATTATGGGTCTGGAGGCATCTTGTTCCTCCTTGGGTGGCTGTACGGTGTTTTCTTTCCCTGTTCTCTCTGGGATTTCCTGCCTGGCTCTTACCCTGTCTTACCATATGCCAAAACAGCATCTTCATTTACCAATTATTCACAGTATATAGAAAGGCCATCCCACAGAACTGAGGAATGAAATTCACACACACACAAAATGCTTAAACTTTTTTAGTTTCATTCCTAGATAATTCAGCATAATTTTACATTTAATTAAAATGAAAAATATATTTACATGGAATGATATGGGAAAAGCATTTCTAATTTCTGGCCCAGAATAGCTACATACTAAATAATAGATATTATTATTACTCACCTACCTAATTAGTGACAGAGCTAAAGAAAGGACAATGTGGGCTTATGAAAATGATAGATATGATTTGGAGTTCAACACCAAGTTTTTATTTGTTTAGCTCATACAATTAAATGTTGATAAAACTGAATATGTTTGTTTTTTCTTTTAAATATTTTGAAGGAAAAGATGCCACAGAAAGTTAATAGCATCAATGCAGAACCAACTATTTAATGGCATATTATTGACAGTGCACTGACAATTTGATATGTTCAATAAGTAGGTAGAAAGATTCAAAGAGTCATTGGTGTTATGAAAAACAGATTCTGTAGCCCCTTTCTTTTGTAATAAACCTTTACCTCAGCCTACTCAATGCTACTAATCCACACTCCTCCAGCCCACTGAATGATGGCATATGATAATATGTTCTTGAGATGTTTGGGTAGATCAAGTACAATGATTGCCCTGTGAATGAGATACAGTTTTCAGTGGGATATTTACAGTGTACTATGGGTGGTTATTAGACAGACAAGAGGCCTAAAAAGTCCCAATCCTGGCTACTTTTCATTCCTTGCAATAGGAGTCACTCTACTCAGCAGAAGTCCTGTTCTTCTACAGTCCTTTTTGCCCATACCATTCCTTTTGCATGTTAAAATTTACTGCATTCAGTTCTTAGTTGTCCTTTCTTGATAGACTTTATCTCCTAAACTAATACACATTCCTTATTGGCAGGAATCACAAAATCCTTTTTGTTTTCTTTTCACCCCTGCCCCTGCAAGCCCTATAATCCAAAAAAATATTTACTGAGTTACGGATGAAGAGGGGCGTAGGCCACGTCAGTTTGCTGATAGTCTCCCAATGCTCAGTTCATAGAGGCTTTTTTAACTTCAGGAAGCCATGAGGCAAATGCTCGGGACATGTCTCTGTTGTTGGTTGGGGTTCTTGCCATGCTTTCCCACTATCTCTCCTCCAAACTGTCATCCACCTGTACCTCCTTACATCCTGTGATCTTACGAGTGTGTTTTATTTCCTTCGCTTCTGCATATGATGGGGGATGTACACGACGAGGAGAGAGTGCTGAACAATATTCCCCTGAGGTGCTGCTGGCAGTCAGCTCTTGTCGTTTTCCAGATCATCCTGCCCTTCCCCTAAAACCCGCAGCTGCTGACTGCAGGGCCTGTCTCTGCTGCCCGTTCTGCCTCTTCATCACACAGTTAGCACGACTCTTTTGCTCCATCAAACTTACCCCAACTCACATTGTTCTATTGGAGTGGTCTAGCTGCTGCTGCTGTGATTTCGCAGCTATTAACACAGACATTACATCGCTCTAACCACTCGAAGGCTGCAGCAACACAGCCATCCTGGATGGCAGCCACTTCAGGGAGATCTCAGACAGATGGCTGTTTGCAGAGGGCAGAGAAATTAACAGCAGTGCCTCTCACAGTGATGATGGATTTCCACCTCAACGGAAGGGATGGGCATTAATCCCTTTGAGATTTTCTGAGACTCATTCTATGCCATGCTACACACATCTCACGGTTCACCCTTGCAAACAGCAGTTTAGTTTTTGGAAGCCTATGAATAGGTAAGTCCTATAATTATCAAAACAGAACAAAAACTCATATATATTGTGTAAGGAGAAGCCTGCCTCCACACAGAAACAAGATTTGCGAGAAAGCATCTCAAACCTTACTGAACTCTTGGGTTTTTTAATAAGCAAAATGGAGAAGATACGCTTTACTTTGTAAGTTCATGGGAGAAGTAAGGAGTGCTGTGTATATAGACACTGCATATCTCTGGTGCTCAAGAGATGCTTGTGATGGGTAACAACAATTTCTAGCTTAAAAACATGAGAGCTAATAATTGTTAAAGACTGCTCTAAGGTGTCTGCAATAATGTTTACATAAATAATTTCATCATGAGGGCTATGATTTAATGAATAGATTGATTGATCCTACAATGTCATTATTGGAAAAGAGTTAAAGGTAGAAGATGGGGCTTATGTAAAGGAAATATGTCACTGGAGCCCATTCTCAGGACCAAATCTTTCTCAGAATCTACCTATATTTCTCTCTCTTTGCTTCTTCACTCCATGATGGAGCTACTATGCTCTGCCATGTCCTCCTGACTACGATAGACTGACACCTTCATTCTAGGAGCCAAAATCAATATGCTTTCCTCCATTCTGTTGCTTCTGTCAAGTGTTTCGGTCACAGCTACACAGAAGTGATGACCACAGTGAATGACAATGTGCACAGCAGATGACAGATAGTGACAATGATAAGCTTCATCTCCTGCCTCCGTTCTTGTCCCTCAAAAAATGCTCATCTGCTAATTTACAGGCACTACTGACAATAATTTTTAAATATTCTTGAGATTTTCCTATTAAATAAAAATGCATTTAAATATGTTGACAATAAAAACATACAAATATCAAGTTTCTATGTTCACTGACTGATAAAATAACACCTACATCAAAAGAGAAACTTGCTAGTATGCCCAGAACTCCCCTTCATACCCCTTTCCAGGTTCTTCAAGATTCTGAAGGACAACAGTAAGTGTACAAATTCAAATGATGATATGAAACTTTGTACTAAAGATTAAAGAAATATTCTATATCAAAAGAGTATTTTTCCAGAAGAAAGGACCGGAACCCTGATTTCTATAGTCTGTGGCTTACTCTCCTTTGATGTTTATCAACAGTGATGCTTTGACTACTGACCTCAGGATATCCCTTCAGTGATTCCCTTCCTACATTCCTACCTACAGGCTGGACCATCAACATGCAAGATGTAACACCACTGGCGAAGGAATAGACCTCATAGTATTCAAAAGACATGGATTCTGATATGGGAATTCTATACACTTCAAAAAAATTATCCCTGAACATTATAATTTATTTGTAAAAGTAGTAAACTGTCTATGATGCATGAGTTAGCACACCCTTGCTGTTATGTACAATCTGAGATATAATCAATGACAGTAACTAAAGCATGCATGACTACCAATTTATCATCAAGTCAAGGTAGTTCTGAGGATGTTTTAATGTTCTAACGCTAATATACTAATTGTTTGCATATATGTGACTTACAACCAATTATATATTTCTTAAACCTGAACTAAAGAGAGCTTATACTTTAATTGATCTTAAAATAATAAGTATATGAGTAGTTATATTGTTGGAAGGAAAAAAAGGGAAGATGGGAAACAAAAATAAATACTAGGTTCATTTTAATAAGGGAATTCCCAGGAATAAAATATTATTTTATTCTATCCAATATAGGAAAATGTGTTGTATACAACTTCAATCTTATTTCTATAAGTATTTTGTGCTGGGGTGGTGCTCATATATTTTTTTTTTGCCTTGCAGTTTTGGTATTCTGAAGAATGTTTATGTTATTGTAACAAAGATTTGCTGAATTTCAGCTCAGTTCCCGAGTAAACCACTCATATACACTAAATAAAGAAAAGGAGCTCCTTGCTTTCTGCTGAGGAGATGCCCATGGGCTGCCCACCCACTGACAGGGAGTGTTGAACATTAAAAAGAGATTTATTCTAAGTAGAAATTGGCTCTGCGTACTTGAAGAAGCATGGAGAGATAATGGAGCATCAGGAATTTAGGAAGGTGGCACAGAAATTCACCATTACAAGCCATCTGCATAACTCTAGGCAGCAGAGTCTGAAAAAGAGTACAAAAGCCACAATCAAGTTTTCCTTTTAGCCATGTACCACCTTCAACAAGGTGCTGATGCCACAATCCCACTACATATTCCCCTACGGGCTTATCAATTTCAATAAAAATTGTCAAGGGTCTTTCATGGGCTTATCAATTTCAATATAAATTGTCAAGGGTCTTTCAGGGAGCTGGACAGTGTTCTTTCCAAAGACTTCTGGACTGAAACGAAGAAAAAATAACTGAACTAGAAGTGTGATGGACTTTGGAGAGCTTTCTCTTCTTTGTCTTCTCTTTCATCTCTTCTGCCGCCTATTTAAATCAATCTCTCCATACCAACTTCCTCTCTCACTCACTCCCATCCCCATATTCATCTTCATCTCTATCCCTTTCTCATCCTCACCCACCTCCATCTTCATCATTTCCACCCTCATCTCCTGATTCCGGGATATGCTGTATCAGTCACTGTATGTCTCAGGACTGCCTGCCAATCTGAATGTATAGAGGAACTGCTTTTCTTTTCTTAGTTTCTATTTATTTTCTCCAGGATTATTTTTATTGGTAGAGTGAATGAAACTATATATGGGAGCCCAAAGCAAAATTTTTATATTTTTGTGTTCCCTAAAGTTATATTTCAAACAAAAACAAAAACACTTGTCTTCTATCAACACCATGATTTCATTACAAAAAAAAGAGTTGTTTTAAACTTTAAAAAGTAAAAATTTCATTAACATAAGAATGAAATTAATTTCTTTAAATTGAGTTAGCTCTAATTCTGAAAACGTGATTCTGCTTATCTATTTGCTTGTGTTTCACAGTCCAACACTGACCACACTTCCTCTCTGCATCCAGCTGCCTCTGGTGTTGAATGTCAACTTGATGGGATTTAGAATTGTGGAACCAAAATTCAGATATATCAGTGAGATAATTTCTGGATTAGGTTACCTGAGGTTGAAAGATAGATCTTAATTGTGGGCTACATCATTCCATTGATTGAGGGCTTAGACTGAATAAATAAAAGCATTTGAGATGAATATCAGCATTCATCTCTTTCTGCTTCCTGCCTGTGGATGCGAAATAACCAGCTGTCTCACACTCTTATCACTATGACTTCCCACCATGATGGACTATACCGTCAAGTTGTGAGGCAAAATAAGCCTTTCTTTCTCCCTTCCTTAAGTTGCTTTTTATCAGGTATTTTACAATAGTCAGAAGACACATAATATTTTATCTTACTGGGTCTATCCTACCAGGCACCAAGGCCAATATAGGTCTATCAAAAGGCAAAAGTTAATGGGCAAATGGAAGAGAGGGGCTAGGACCTTGTAAAGAGATGTATTCGGTACCAAGAGTATCCCCAGCAAAGGTATGAAACCTCTCATCTCTTCTTTGGACTATGAAAATTTAAATTCCCTCCTTCATTAGAACCCACTCTACAATAAAAAACAGGCCACACACCTAAAAATCTTTGCTTTATCTCAACTAGAGAACACAAAACTCCTTTTAGATTCTAAATGTTCATATAAAAATATACATATTAATTTGTGGGTATTGTTTGCTAATTGCATTTTGCCTAACCTTCTCATATATTCAAAAATACAATGAGCTCATTAAATTGAAAGCTTTTCTCAACCATTGAAGGGCATAATACAAACTGCTACACTTCAGTCACTCAACAACAAACCAAACTTTCAAATTAGCATTTGCATTAGTGAATGACTCAGATATAATATAAAATTAATCCATTACAAATTTATACTGGCTTTTTCAAAACGCCACTCTCATAGATTTTTTTTTAGAACACACTTAATTACATCGTTTAAGAAAATCGGTACATCAAGACCTAGATATATCAGACCTTTAAAAATTCAGTAAAAATTAAGGAAAAGTCACATTTCTAATTAGAAAAAAAATTAAAATAACATGAAAATCATGTATATAATTTTCAATTACACAGAAAACTAACACAAATTTTCATTAATCACTTAGTAACACTTTGGCAGGAAAAACATTTGTCCTTCCAAAGCAATGCAGTTTTTGCTCACTTAAAGCTTAATATCAATTTTTCCTTTTTGACCAAAAAAAAAAAGAAAGAAAAGAAAAAAAGAAAACAGATCCTATTTATTTCACTTCCTCAAATGCCTACTTACACACAGAATCAATTAATAGTGAAGATAATTGCAAAGCATAAAATTGTTATTTGAGACAAATTATTCATGATGACATTGTAATTAGGGTAAATGATAAGTTCAGATAGAAGTGTAACCTACAAACATGTTATTCAAGATATTTATTTTTTGAGGAACACACCAAAATATAAGAATGGAATCAAATAAAATACAATATGTCATAGTACAAAAATGTAGCCAAGGGAAGCCCTCTGTCTACAGCGGCCATCACTGGAAATGGCCAAAGTAGGTCATGCAACACTGCTCATCTCATCACTATTGTCTTGAGTTATAGTGAGTTTCAAAGTGCATCATTTGTCCAGTGGTTTCTAGGATGCTTGCCATTTCAGGACCATTATTTGAGCTATAATAATTAGTTCCAGTACATATCTATACCAACAGTTTAAACCAAATCCTGAGAAATAAAGATTTGTGTGGTATTTTCTCACTATAAAAATAATCTCTCTTATTAGCATTATACAATAGCTAGTGATATATAATCTCTGTAGAAAACCAAATGGTCAAGAATAAAAACAAAATCTCAGATAACTGTGTCATCTGTTGAATTTTGTGGTTGCCTGAATGTTCCATACATGCATGTAATGAATGTTAGTCATTTTTACCCACATTCTCCCCCCTCATCGTCTTCTCTTCCTCAACCAGTGGCCCCCACCCCTGCTGCTTCCATGTCTCCTCTGGAATCCATTCACTGAGTGTTAATAAGACTTGATGGAACATGGGTGGGAAATTACTAAGTGTCACAAGAGCAACATATTTATGGCTACACCACTGAATAAAATCATACCACCTCTCACAATTATACCTCACTATGAGAAAGTGTTTTTACTTGCCATAAAACACTACACATGTAATTTTATAATTTACTTATGTTGTGAACATATTTCTATATCTAAACTCAATGATATATGCTTTTTATATATTATAATTGGTGGCACTCAAGACAAGATTAATTAATTAATTAATGCTACACTCTGAGATGTTTGAAGATTACCTCTTCTAATATAAAAATATTATTATCCTATGAATACATTCTTGCTCACAGTAGGGGTTATTTTTCAATTCTTTTCATTTATATTATAAACTACATATTAGGAGCTTGTACTTCTGTTTAATATTGTTACATACCCAAAAACCTCACAATGTAATGATCTAGCAGTAGCATTTGTCTGTTTCTCTCCAACTGTGTAATATGGAGGTGGTAGTGCCTGTAGTATGTCTTGGCAAGTAAAGGTGCTCACTGCCAACCCTGGGGACCAGAACTCACACAGTGGAAGGAGGGAAAGACTTCCTCAAGTTTTCCTCTCACTTCCATATACTTGATGCAGAAATTATGCATGTACACACATATACACATTTATTTACACACACACACATAATGAAGATGTAATTTTTAAAGTTAAAAGAATCAGGTTGCAGAAGAAAATTAAAAGTAAGGAAAGAAATAAACAAGGCAGTGCTGTTTACCTGACTTGCAAATGGAACAACTGATGGAATGACATCCAAAGGCAATTTTCGTTTTGCTTGAAGAATGTTTGTTCTGTGTGCTGATGGAATGCCACTACTCAGAACCAGACAGAACTCTCCCAAGAAATGCATTGTGTAAAAACCCAAGCACCAGCAAACCCTATCATTCTACTAAAACACAAATCAAATGGGTGCCTCTAAACCCATTATAGGAAATAGGCAGACTGCTGGAGAAATCATTTACCATAGAGGTGTCAGCAACTAAGAAATATAGGCTCAGATACACCTGATTTTCAATAAAAGACTCAAAAAAATCACAAGTTTTTTTGTTAAAATCCTCAAAAATAGTGAAGAATGTGTAGTTACAGATGAGTCTCAAACAGTTCACTAACATCACAAGCACATGATGTGGTTTCAGTGTTCCACAGTGCAATAGGATGGTTGAGACATCACTCATTACATATTATATAAATGGCTGGAAGGAAGGAGCTTGAAAGCTCACAAAGAGGAGAAATAATGAATACTTTAGGAGATGGAAATGTTAATTATCCCATTTTGATCATTGTCTATTGTATACAGGTATCTGATTATCACACACATCCATAAACACAATTCTACACTAATTATAAAAAAAGGAAGAAAAAATTATCTCATCTTTTCATCTGCTCAGCAACATCATCCTTAAAAATATGAACAACTATGTTTGCAAAATCTTTTAACAATGAGCTTTGTAGAAGTTAATTGCCTATTGATTAGATTTTGTCTAATGTTTATAGAGTTTCCCTAGTATTAACACAGGATTATATATTTTTGTCAAGAGCTAAATCTTTTCTATTAGCATTTTCCCTGTTCTTCACACTAAAACCTACTTTCTCTTCCCATTCTTATTTGTCTGCTTTTCTGTCAGTCAGGGTCTTTTGTAGCACAGAACTAGCTGTGTAACAGAAGATGCTCTCCAGCTCTGTGGTGTTTATCTTATGGTAAGTGCCAAAACGCCTGGTTTATGGAGTGCTGGAATTGAACCAAAGACCTTGTACATGCTATGTGAGCACTCTACCAACAGAGACATTCCCCTTACTCTTGTTCTCGTCTGCATTCCTCCTTTTCAACCCAATCCAACATGGAAAGATGAACTCCCGCAAGAGGTGGAAATCTACTTCTTTCTGTGAGGAACTCATTAACCCTGCTATATGGCTTCAGCTATTTCCTACTCTATTGCCAAGGACTTCAGTGAAGGTATTCTTTGCAGTTTTGAACACCAGAATTACAAGCTCAATCACAATTCCCATGGAGTGCTTCCATTTTCTCTGAAAAGCCCCATATTTGCAATGCCTGATTCAGACTCTTCCTATGTAAGCCAACAATCCAGCTCCAGTCATGGGTATTGACCACAGTACTACTGATGTCCTGTGCACTCAGTGTCTCCTGGTCACCTGAATGGGACAGCTCTTTTGGGATTTAATCACTTTTACTGCAGTGAGACTCAGGCACAACTCTATCGGGAACTGCCGTTAGACAGTCTGAATAATGGCTGCTGTGTTATCATTGGCATTCTACCCACAGGATCTGTCTGGCTCATGTTCATCTAATTTCTTCTACTTTATCAAAAGTTACAATCTGAAAGTTCTTCACCACCACTCTGCCTTTGTCCTCTAGTAAATCAAAAACTCCTAGGCTTCAAATTATCCCAAATTATCTTAGGGCAAAAATGTTTAAGCTCAAATTAGAGCCTAATGCGGACATAGTATAACAACCCAAGGGTATCTATTTCAATTCCTATGGTGTTTGGGATGCTACTGCTTTTAACAGAATCCCGTGCCATCTGCTGCTCTTTTCAGATGGTTTTTGTATTACAGGCAAGATTCTGTTTTCAATATGCCACTAACAGACTCATTTTTAGTCATCTTGTCTCCCTCTCTCAAACTTCTCTGTTCTATTTTCTGTATCTCTTGGTGTATGACTTCCCAGTGGCTTGTTCAGAAGTGTTACTCTGCTGTGGATTATGCTCATTGTTAATAATAAAGAAGACTGGCTGATAGATGGGCAAGAAGAGATTGAGCAAGTAAGCCAGACTAGGAGAATTCTGGGAAGAGGAAGGGTGAAGTCAGAGTGGTTGGTAGACACAGAGAATGTTGATTTGAATGTTGATGAGAATGTTGTATTGACAAAAGTTACCAAGCCACATGGATAAACATAGATAAGAATTATGGTTTGCCGGGCGGTGGTGGCGCACGCCTTTAATCCCAGCACTCGGGAGGCAGAGCCAGGCGGATCTCTGTGAGTTCGAGGCCAGCCTGGGCTACCAAGTGAGCTCCAGGAAAGGCGCAAAGCTACACAGAGAAACCCTGTCTCGAAAAACCAAAAAAAAAAAAAAAAAAAAGAATTATGGGTTAATTTAAGAGCTAGTTAATAATAAGCCTGACCTACCACCAATTATCATATGATAATTAATATAAGCCTCTGTGTGGTAATTTGGGAAGTGGCTGCTAGGTATTTGGGAGTTGCTGGAGGGACATAAATCTTTGCCTACATATGTCGTTTCAATGTGTGGCCAAATTTCCACATAAAATCTGACAAAGCATAAAAAAGGATTCTAGACACACAGGAATGGGTCTAGCATGGCTTCTTGGTAGCTGCCTTTTCTCTGGTTGACTCTGTTTGTTGTTGGTGGGCAGAGGCATGGGTCATTTAAAAGATGTCTTACTGACCAGCATTAGAAGCAAAAATGGGCAGCTCTTTTAAAAGGCCCTACTACGAAACATTTATAAGGTGTTTATGAGCAGCCGAACGCATGCTACTCAATGACAGCATGGGCCCAGAAACTTCCCAGAGTTAGAGCAGTAACATGGCTTTCAGAGCTGACAGTAAACATGTCTCTGCCATGATACTAGACTCTTAGGGAACTGAGGGGGAAGAGCCAGCACCAGCATGTCATGATCTAATCATGATCTAAGTTATACAGCAGTTGTTTCTTTCTTTCTTTCTTTCTTTCTTTCTTTCTTTCTTTCTTTCTTTCTTTCTTTCTTTCTTTCTTTCTTTCTTTCTTTCTTTCTTTTTTCTGCTCCTGCAGACAGAAAAGTTTACAAATTCAAGAAGGACATATTCAGACAAAGAGAGCCTCTAAATGGGTCATAGTATGTTTAAAAATATGCATAGGCTTGGGAGAGAGAAGAGAGAGTATACAAAAAATAGTTGAATAAAATAGTAAAGTCCCTTAAAATAAATAAAATAATAAAAATATATAATAAGCCATGTAAAGATGGAAATACATAAGGAATCTGGATTATGTGTATTATTGTGGTGTCTTTAAAAGTTTTGACTGCTAAGAGAATTTGGATTATGAAAACTATTATATTAAACCGACCTATATATTTTAAAATTTTCTTGACTTCAAAATTTAAGTCAAAAGATATATTGCCTTGGGGTAGAGGTTATACTTTTGTTTCCATGGGATATGAGAGGCTGTGAATTCATTCTGGGTTAAGAAAAATCAGGTTTGATCAAGGAAAGTTCCATGAAAAATCTCTCATGGGAACAGATGGCCCAGATGATCCAATGTTTCAGAGTGCCTCTTTTGTAATTTCCTCTGAGTTCTGCATCCAGAACAGCTTCAAGTCTGCTGGTTGAGATGATCCAGCCTCACAGAATACTCCTGTCAGGACTTGACCATGATGCTAAATTTTCTCAGGGTCCTCCAATGATCACCAGCATCCCCAATTAACATCCAGAGAACTATGCTCACATTCCCCAAAATAAATTATGGATATTTGTCATTGTTTAGGGGGTTGGATACAAGTTGTTATTGACAATTGTCAGGAAAAAAAAGCTGAACAAAGGAGATTAGATTCAGGAGACTCATTGTAAAACAAACAGGGGGATAATATAGAAATGTCAGATTAAAAGGGTAGATTATTGAATCTACTTTAATTCAAAAACAACTATTAATCCTGCATATTTTACATTGGTATGGATTTGGGTTTAATGATACAAATTTAAAAGTTAATTTTTATTCTGTATATATATTTCTACTTTTGTTTAAGATATTATGTTTATGCAACTCATTTAAAAATATAATGTACAATTAAGATACACAGACTAATAGTCATCTATAATAGTCAAACTTATAGTCGTGTTAGTTAGGATTTCTAAGGTATACAGAGATATATTTCAGATAGATAGGCAATCTTCAAACACTTTGAAGACCTACAGAATATGGCATTTAAAATGTTTTAAGGACTTAGACTTTTCTGGACAGTGAGACATATCTACTCCTGGCAGCAAAAATTATTTCGAAGAGGATGATGGACATTGAAGAAACTCTGTGTATAGTTTGTTTTCTTAATGGCAAAGTTAGCCATTTGGGCAAAGAAATTGTTCTTGCCTCAATTGCTGACAGTTACTTTCTAAACTGGACCATCAGGACCAAGAAAGGTGGCTGTTTAACTTTGCTAAGGCAAGGTAGGACAGTCTTTCAAATTTCTCTGCTTCACAGGAAAGTCTGTCAGATATGCTCAGCCTGTAGGCCAGAGTTAGATGCCTCAACATTACAGAGAAACTTTGGGTGACTGTCCAGGCAGTCTGATGTCCCTGCCGTTAGGTAACATTTCATACTTCTGTGGTCTTTGATGGAGTTAAAGACTAGATAGTTATGAGTATGGTTTTTCTTAGTTGTGATAAAAAATAAATTAGATACAAAACTTTGGACTCACAAAGATAAGAAAGATGATAGAGTATTTTCTTTAATTTTGCCAAATACAAATAGACATTGAAACTGTAATTCTTGCTTAATAACTTTTTTGTTGTATATAATTTTACTTTGTTAAGATTAAAACCTTTCTCTTAAAGGTTTTAAAAAGTGGATTATGCTCATTGTTAATAGTAAAGCTGATTGGCTAACAGCTGAGCAGGAAGAGACTGAGCATAAGAGCCAGACTAGGAAAATTCTGAGAAGAGGAAGGGCTGAGTCAGAGTTGCTGGCAGATACCTACGTTACTCTGTCTGATATTTATATGGGGAGAAGACTACAGAAACTTATCAGAGAATTCTTGAACTTCTCTATTTTATTTTGTTATAATGATATCAGAAAAACCATTGAACCCTTTGTGTGCTCAGCTTTCTCACTTATAAAATAAAGATTAAAAACTAAGTCCCCTTAAAATCTACAGTTACATTGTGTCTGTGATTGAATAGTCAGATCTTTTTATTCTAATTCTATAAACTAAACTACCAATCCAAATTCATATCTTGAAATACAGACCCCTGTGAATATATCTGGAGATGGAGATGTTAGAAAATAATTAAGTTTAAATGATATCTTCATTATTTTCTATTTCTGTCATAAAGTTCACTAAGTAAAGTGACTTTGATAGGGAAAGGGTTTTTTTGGCTCACAGTTCTAGGGTATAGTCCATCATGACAGAGATGTCATGGTGGCTAGAATGTGAGGCAGCTGGTCACTTTATATCCACAGTCAGGAAGTAGATAGAGATGCACACTACTGTTCAGCTTCTTCTTTCCTTTTATTCAGTCTGAAACCCAAAACCATAGAGTGGGTATGTGGAAAATTAAGACTGGCCATCCCACCTTAACCTCATCTAGATAATCTGCCATAGATGTTACTATCCTAGATTTTATTTCCCTAGGTGAAT